>NC_041390.1:480530634-480598019 GCF_002162155.2 Triticum dicoccoides | reverse complement strand
GGGGGGGCACTCAATGTTTTCCCTTTAATGAGATGATACCTCGTGGACCGGGTATCTTAAGCGTGAGAGATGCATAATATGGTATTGCGTTAAAGCGGGCGAAAGCTTCGCGTCCCAGCAGTGCTTGATAGCTACTTGAGAATGGGGCGATGTGGAAAGTTAGCTGTTCGCGACGGAAGTCATCGGGGGAGCCGAACATAACTTCTAGCCGGAGAGAACCCATGCAACGGGCATCCGGGCCTGGCGTTACCCCTTGAAAGGAGGTTTTGCTATGGCGATTTTTTGTTGGGTCTATCCCCATGTTGCGGATTGTGTCCTGGTATAACAGGTTTAGACCACTGCCGCCGTCCATCAGGACATTTGTAAAGTGGAGTCCGCCGATTATTGGATCTAATACTAAGGCAGTCCAGCCTGCGTTCCGGATACTTCTAGAGTAATCATGATGGTCAAAGGTGATCAGTTTTAACAACCATTGGCGAGACTCCTTTGGGATAGGCCATATGGCGCGTATCTCTGTTGGCGCCATTCTGTTCATCACGTGAAGTAAGTTTACTGTTTTGACTTCTTGTGGGAAATCCTTTTGTTTCCTGGTGCTCTGCTTGTGGGGTTCGTCGCCGTCCTCACTTGGTGTGTCGAGCCCCTTGTGTTCGGCGTTGAGTTTGCCGGATTTCTTAAAAACCCAACAATCTCTGTGGGTATGCTTCACAGGCTTCCCAGGAGTACTGTGTATTTGACATATCTTGTCCAAGATTTTGTTTTAAGTTTGATAGCTCATCCCTATTATCCTTGAGGGGCGGCTTTCTCTGATTCTGCCGTGAGCTTTTGAATCCGGCATTGATCGCCGTGCTCTTTGGGTTGTTTCTCTTATTCCAGTGCTGGTCCTTGTTGCGTCGGGGTTTTCTGTTTCCATCCCTAACTTCGGATGTACTTGGGTCATTGGTGCTACATCTTGCCAACCAGCTGTCCTCTCCTGCGCAAAAGTGGGTCATGAGGCTTGTTAATGCGGCCATTGTTCTTGGCTTTTCTTGGCTGAGGTGTCTGGCGAGCCATTCGTCTCGAACGTTATGCTTAAAAGCTGCTAGGGCTTCAGCGTCCGGACAGTCAACTATCTGATTCTTTTTAGTAAGAAATCTGTTCCAGAATTTCCGGGCTGACTCTCCGGGCTGTTGAGTTATGTGACTGAGATCGTCTGCATCCGGAGGGCGGACATAGGTCCCTTGAAAATTTGCCCGGAAAGCATCCTCAAGCTCTTCCCAACTTCCAATGGTGTTTTCGGGAAGGCTTTTGAGCCAATGCCGGGCTGACCCTTTAAGCTTGAGGGGTAAGTATTTTATGGCGTGGAGGTCATCTCCTCTGGCCATGTGTATGTGGAGGATATAATCCTCGATCCATACCCCAGGGTCTGTTGTTCCGTCGTACGCCTCTATGTTTACGGGCTTGAATCCCGCTGGAAATTCATGGTCCAGCACCTCATCGGTGAAACATAGGGGGTGTGCGGCACCCCTATATTTGGGTGTGCCGTGATGTTCGGATATTTGTTGTGTTGCATTGCTTACTAGAGCTTGCTTTCTTGGCCTGTAGATAGATCTGGCTGGGCCATCTTTTTGATGCGGATCCTTTGGTGGATCGCGTGCTGGCTTGTGTGTGTCGCTGCTTGCCGCTCCATGCTGGCCATGCGGTCGTCTATCCGACCGGGTGGCTTTCCTATTTTTTGACTGCGAGGGCTCTAAGGCCTCCTCGTCAAATTTAGGCAGTAGCTTTCGCTTTGGATAGCTTTTGGTGCGGTGACTGTCGCCATATTTGTCTGCGGTGTTGCGTACTTTGCTCCATCTGATTCTAAGTGCATCTTCCGCAGTTTTGAGCTTCCGCTTCTGCTTTTTCAGGCTACGCGCAGTGGCGATGAGCCCTTCGTGGAGGTTCTTCTGCTCCATGAGCCTATCCGGCGTAAGGTCGTCCGGACTGTTGTTTTCGTCGGGGACGGGGTGTTCGGTTTGTTTATCCAAGTTGCCCTGTTCGGACGGTTGCTCGAAGGCATGTTCGTCGTCCGCCGGCTCGTCCTGCTCTATGGCTGGGTCTGTATGGCTGCTGTCTCTATCGAGGCGGGGCTTGGAGCGGCGCTTACGTCGCCGCTTTGATTGCTTTTCGAGTGAATGATCCCTGGTTCCATCCCTGTGTTCCTCGTCGTCGCTTCCTTTGGGTGTGTCCACCATGTATACATCATGATATGAGGTGGCTGTCCAGTGCCTTATAGGCGTTCGTTCATGTTCATCTCCTACATCGTCTTCCATACCGTCGATGTCTTCGGAGTCGAAGTCGAGCACGTCGTTTAAATTATCGACAGTGGCTATGAAGTGGGTGGTGGGTGGGCTTTGAATTTCTTCATCATCAACATCCCAACCTTGTTCACCATAGTCCGGCCAGGGCTCTCCTGATAAAGAGAGAGACTTTAGTGAATTCAGAATATCGCCGAAGGGCGAGTGCTGAAAGATGTCCGCGGCGGTGAACTCCATGATCGGCGCCCAATCGGGTTCGATCGGTAGGGGCGCGGAGGGCTCAGAGTCTGGAGAGGAGTCCGGCTCCTTGGAGTCAGAGGCTTCGCAGAGAATAGGGCTGGTGTTTGGCTCGATTGCCGTAGATATTGCAGTCCCCGAGGTGGTGTCCAACCACCCATCCTCAATTGGCGCAGTTGGCTCCGAATTAAGGGTCGGAGCTGATGCGGGTGCGGCCTCCAGGGCATTGTTCGGTGGCAGAGTTAGATCATGCCCATCGTGACAGTGTGGCGCGCTCGGCTGCGGCTCGAATCCGTCGAAGATCAAGTCTCCGCGGAGGTCCGCTGTGTAGTTTAAACTTCCAAATCTGACCTGACGTCCAGGGGCGTAGCTTTCGATCTGCTCCAGATGGCCAAGCAAATTGGCCCGCAGTGCAAAGCCGCCAAATACGAAGATCTGTCCGGGGAGAAAAGTCTCACCCTGGATCGCATCGTCGTTGATGATCGGAGGAGCCATCGGGCCTAAAAGTGACGACACAGAGGAACTCTCAATGAAAGCACCAATGTCGGTATCAAAACCGGCGGATCTCGGGTAGGGGGTCCCGAACTGTGCGTCTAGGCGGATGGTAACAGGAGGCAGGGGACACAATGTTTTACCCAGGTTCGGGCCCTACCCTACGTCCTGCTTGATTAATATTGATGATATGGGTAGTACAAGAGTAGATCTACCACGAGATCAGAGAGGCTAAACCCTAGAAGCTAGCCTATGGTATGATAGTTGTTCGTCCTACGGACTAAACCCCTCCGGTTTATATAGACACCGGAGAGGGCTAGGGTTACACAGAGTCGGTTACAATGGTAGGAGATCTACATATACGTATCGCCAAGCTTGCCTTCCATGCCAAGGAAAGTCCTTTCTGGACACGGGACGAAGTCTTCAATCTCGTATCTTCATAGTCCAGGAGTCCGGCCGAAGGTATAGTCCGGCTATCCGGACACCCCCTAATCCAGGACTCCCTCAATATTTTTATCCAAATTTCCAATTAACTCTACGGTAGCAACTTTATTTCAATAATCTCAAGCCTTTGCATTACATGCTCCAAAGTTAATATAGTTCCATTAACCAAGAGAGGGGGTGAGCCAAATAAATCTAACATAGCATTATAAGAATCAAAAGTATGGCTACCCAAAAAGTTCCCTCTGGTAATAGTATCAAGAACATAACGGTGCCAAGGAGTAATTCCTACATAAAAATTGCGAAGGAGAATGGTTGTAGATTGCTTCCTATAGATCTATTTTGAGCATTGCAAATTCTATACCAAGCATCTTTTAGATTTTCACCCTCCCTTTGCTTAAAATTTAGAATTTCATTCTCGGGAGACAACAGAGAAGATAAGGCACTAGCCATAACGACAAGCAAACAAACTAACACACAAGCAAACAAAAAGCAAGCGGGCAAAAAGAGGCAAATAGAGAAAGAGAGGGAGGATAGAGAGAGAGAGAGGGCGAATAAAACGGCAAGGGTGAAGTGGGGGAGAGAAAAACGAGAGGCAAATGGCAAATAATGTAATGCGGGAGATAAGGGTATGTGATAGGTACTTGGTATGTTGACTTTTGCGAAGACCTCCCCGGCAATGGCGCCACAAATCCTTCTTGCTACCTCTTGAGCACTGCGTTGGTTTTCCCCGAAGAGGAAGGGATGATGCAGTAAAGTAACGTAAGTATTTCCCTCAGTTTTGTGAACCAAGGTATCAATCCAGTAGGAGGCTACGCGCAAGTCCCTTGTACCTGCACAAAACAAATAAATCCTTGCAACCAATGCAAATAGGGGTTGTCAATCCCTATGAGGCCACTTACGAGAGTGAGATTTGATAGATATGATAAAGATAATATTTTTGGTATTTTTATGATAAAGATGCAAAGTAAAATAAAGGAAAAGTAAATAGTAGAGTAGTAGGAGAACAATATGATGAAGATAGACCCGGGGGCCATAGGTTTCACTAGTGGCTTCTCTTGAGAGCATAAGTATTCTACGGTGGGTGAACAAACTACTGTTGAGCAATTGACAGAATTGAGCATAATTATGAGAATATCTAGGCATGATCATGTATATAGGCATCACGTCCGAGACAAGTAGACCGACTCCTACCTGCATCTACTACTATTACTCCACTCATCGACCGCTATCCAGCATGCATCTAGAGTATTAAGTTAAAAACAGAGTAACGCCTTAAGCAAGATGACATGATGTAGAGGGATAAACTCATGCAATATGAAGAAAATCCCATCTTGTTATCCTTGATGGCAACAATACAATACGTGCCTTGCTGCCCTTACTGTCACCGGGAAAGGACACCGCAAGATTGAACCCAAAGCTAAGCACTTCTCCCATTGCAAGAAAGATCAATCTAGTAGGCCAAACCAAACTGATAATTCGAGGAGACTTGCAAAGATAACCAATCATACATAAAAGAATTCAGAGAAGATTCAAATATTATTCATAGATAGACTTGATCATAAACCCACAATTCATCGGTCTCAACAAACAAACCGCAAAAAGAAGATTACATCGAATAGATCTCCACAAGAGAGGGGGAGAACATTGTATTGAGATCCAAAAAGAGAGAAGAAGCCATCTAGCTACTAACTATGGACCCGTAGGTCTGAGATAAACTACTCACACTTCATCGGAGAGGCTATGGTGTTGATGTAGAAGCCCTCCATGATCGATGCCCCCTCTGGCGGAGCTCCGGAACAGGCCCCAAGATGGGATCTCATGGATACAGAAAGTTACGGCGGTGGAATTAGGGTTTTGGCTCCTATTCTGATCGTTTGGGGGTACGTGGATATATATAGGAGGAGGAAGTACGTCGGTGGAGCAACAGGGGGCCCACGATGGTGGGGGCGCGCCTGGTAGGGTAGGGCGCGCCCCCCTACCTCGTCGCCTCCTCTTAGATGCCTTGGCATAGGGTCCAAGTCTCCTGAGTTGTATTCGATGAGAAAATCACGTTCCCGAAGGTTTCATTCCGTTTGGACTCCGTTTGATATTCCTTTTCTTCGAAACCCTGAAACAGGCAAAAAAATAGCAATTCTGCGTTGGGCCTCCGGTTAATAGGTTAGTCCCAAACATAATATAAAATTGGATAATAAAGCCCAATAATGTTTAAAACAGTAGATAATATAGCATGGAGCAATCAAAAATTATAGATACGTTGGAGACGTATCAGCCCCCGAGCCACTTGTCGGGTGGCAACACTAGATCAGGGGATCGATGTTCCCCTTTAATATTTATAGATAGTGAGCGCGAAGCCTAGTAGCCCCCGAGCCTTAATGTGGGCACGGGTGGCCGAATTAAGGATCGATATCCGTTTGACAGAAAAAAAAATATGTTTAACACAAACTTCTCAAGAAGAGAATAAGATCTCTTAAAGGAGCTTAGAGCTGGTCAAAGTCCGAGCTCGCCAAGGTAGGCCCCAAGGGGTTTAAAAGATGGGTTGCAGTAAATGGATTTTACTCGCAATTTTTATGTGTAATGATTCTATGTATCCAAGTACTTTACATTATTAATGCTCGGATCCGCATTGAACAAAACTTTGTTGACCGACCATCGGCTTCAATCTCCTCGGCCACTGGCTTGGGAGTGTTTGTCCTACTTTATAAAGCATTTACAAAGGCAAAGTTTTACGACAAACAAGGCAATCCGGCCATATGGTTTTATAAACAAAGGTATGTGGAGAGATATACTATATGGCTAGTAAATATAAAAAACATCTTTCAAAGAAAATAATCCCACTATCGGTTCCTTTCTTTGGGTTGTCATGCTGATCATGATCATGAAACCTCACCTCCGATCAATGTGGGAGGAAAATATTGAGGATTTAGTTTGGGGAAAGTTCCCGAACTATGTGGTCCATAGCGAACGTAAATTTTCACTTCCGTCGTTGCCGACCAATTATATCCTTTAAGATTGCTAGCTTTCGGCTTCACCCAGTCTGAGGTACTAACTCGGATGACCCGGTAGTAACAATCACAGAGGTACTCCCTTTATCACCTAGCCGAACAATCGGGAACATAGGGGTAAGCACAGGAGCCAGGCAACCCAGCTTGGTGAAAATCTTAAGTCAAATTGATGCATATTTATGGCTTTATAACGATGATTACGGAAGGCAACCCTCGTTTATTAAATACAAACACTGACGATATGTTTATTTTGACTCCATTGCGACCGTTTATCAGTTGAAAGTGGCCCATTGTCGGCTTCCACCCCTTTGTAGATGCTATGCAGGGTGTTTCCGCAATAACAAAACAACCCTTAGCCGACGTCTTGGTGCCCGAAGGCGGTTGTGTTAGCAGAAACGAGGCAATCAGATATGCGGGCTTTATAACTTTCACTTAGTCATAGGAGCTTAAAGTTGAGAGGCCAGTTACTAGCCCCCGGTTAGTGTTCGGTGACAGCTGAGGTCAAGCCATAAACACTTTGGCCAATGTTATGAACGGCCCATCATTTAACACGGGGTGACCTCTATCGACCTTATAGTTTAACACAGTCATCAGATCACTGACCATTTTGTGCTTATTGTGACAGTCAGTTTTCGGCTTTCTCCACTGAGGCGCTTTAACCATGAGAGCTGGAAGCACAATTGCACTGGTTCTCCCTTTGCACACCTAGCCGAACAAAGTGGAACATAGGAGGCAAGCACAGGAGCCGGGCAACCCAACTATTGACCGAAGACACAATTCGAAACTGATGCATATAAAGCAGTATCCGAGAATGTTTTGCCAAATCTCTAAAGGTGTCCGGTGATGCACTGCGGGACTTATGCTGAAAACACACAAATAGTTTAAAAGTGCCATAGGCTTGGAAAACCACAAAACTTCAGTAAAAAATTTACGCCCGAACTAAATCAAGTCATTTGGTGCCAATCCGAAAAATGGTCTTACTTTTGTGCTTCTGTCGTGCATTAATATGACACATTCGATCTCAAGACTTCAAGCGGGTCAGCCTACGGCTGCAACCTCCTATCCCAAAGGTAGAGTACTGCTCGTTAAGCCAGTTTTGCAAACTAAACTCGAGCGGCATTAGAGAGAAAACAGGCTATCCGGCTATTCACCACACACTCGAGTCGAGAAAGGAGTGATAGAAAAAGACTTTGCAATGACAAAGAAGAAATCACTTATTATAAAAGGACTCATGTAAATTTTAAGAGCCCCCAGTTAACATGGGTAAAGGGCGTTTCTTTTAACAAACAACGTATGTGAGCACGATTGAACTAAACACAAATTTAAAATTCTGAGCATGAAAGCGACTTAGCTAGTTGATGTGCTCGGTGTCGATGCATGACCTGAGCTTTCGGCAGGACAAGGTCCCAGCCCCCAAGCCGGTCCCGAGGTGGCGCAGCAAAGATCTCGACACTCCGAAGTAGCGACATGGCACAACCAATGTAGGCCGGCAGTGTGACGCTGAAGTCCCCGACGTGGGTTAATGAAGTGATGACGAAGCCACCGGTTGAGCTGAGATGACGTGGTACGTCGGTACGCCAAGGTGATAGCGCTGCCCAACCCAGATCATTTACCTATGCACAAAAAATAGTGCAAGCCGGAGATAATAGTAATGATAGTAAATTAAAAAAATTGTTGCATAATTAATAATTTATGCAAAGTGAGTAATAAAATAAATATGGCCCGTGTGCCGAACACTCAATGAGGTAGAGTCCTCTCAACGATGCCAAAGTCCCCGAGGCAACCAAACATGTCGGTATGGCAATCCGACCAACAAGGTGATCACGCGAGACGATTTATGCCGGTTGGGACGACTGTCAGTGTCAAAACCAGCGGATCTCGGGTAGGGGGTCCCGAACTGTGCGTCTAAGGTCGATGGTAACAGGAGACGAGGGACATGATGTTTACCCAGGTTTGGGCCCTCTTGATGGAGGTAATACCCTACTTCCTGCTTGATTGATCTTGATGAATATGAGGATTACAAGAGTTGATCTACCACGAGATCGTAATGGCTAAACCCTAGATGTCTAGCATGTATGATTGTGATTGCCTCTACGGACTAAACCCTCCGGTTTATATAGACATCGGAGGGGCCTAGGGTTCTATAGAGTCGGTTTACAAAGGAAGGAATCTTCATATCCGAATGCCAAGCTTGCCTTCCACGCAAAGGAGAGTCCCATCCGGACACGGGAGGGAGTTTCTATCTTGTATCTTCATGGCCCATCAGTCCGGCCCACGTCACATAGCCCGGACGCCCGAGGACCCCTTAATCCAGGACTCCCTCAGTAGCCCCTGAACCAGGCTTCAATGACGATGTGTGCGGCGCGCAAATTGTCTTTGGCATTGCAAGGCGGGTTCCTCCTCTGAATACTCCAAAGTAGTCCTCGAACACAGAAAACGTGTCCAGCTCTGCAAAACAAGTACCACACACAACCGTAGAGATTATAATATTTCATGGGTCCCATCTACTGACAACTTTTGTAGCGAGACGCCACATCCCTGCCCGGTCATTATTTCAAACCGTTTTTAGCCTCCCGCTCCACGTTTCGAAATGCGGTTTTCATTGGCACGTCTTGTCGAAGCAGAGATTGTGTCCCCTTATTGCGGGATTATCATCAATACGGGCATGGGTAATCCAACCGCGCCGTCTGCACGACCCTTGGGGAATAGGCGAGTTTTAAGGAGAATGGGGAGGCGCTTGATATTTGCTGCCTTTATAAAGAGATAAGGATTCACCCTTTCACCCACACCTTCTTTCTCTCTGCCCACCCATTCTCGAGCTCCAGCGTCCAAGCTTCCATCCTTTCCTCCTCAAAAAAGCACTCCGACCATGTCTGGATCTGGAGCGCAGGGCAAGTGAATGGCCTCCTCCGTCACGGAGAAGGACATCATGAAGCTCCGGGAGGCGGGGTACTTGGCCCAGAAAATCACCCACCGGCTTCCGGCCAAGGGGCAGATCGTCCCCACCCCGGAGCCTCATGAGAGGGTGGTATTCATCCCTCACTTCGTCCGTCGCTAGGATTTCCTCTCCACCCATTCGTCCGCGGACTCATGTTCTACTATGGGCTGGATTTCCATGATCTGGCCCCAAACTCCTTCCTCAACATCTCGGCATTCATTGTCGTGTTCAAGGCCTTCCTCCGCATCCCACCCCACTTTGATTGTGGTTCAAGACCTTCAATGTGAAGCCGAAGGTGGTGGGTGGTCAACACGCAGAGTGCGGAGGCCGTATGGTGAGAAAAATGTCCAATGTCCCATGGCCCAAAGGTACCTTCGTGGAGACCGTCAAAGGGTGGCAGAAGTAGTGCTTCTATGTCACAAAGCCCCGCGACACCACCTGGGTCACGGCTCCCGAATTCAACTCCGCGGCCCCAATGCGGCTTACCTCCTAGCTAGAAAAGGGCCTGGACTGGGCGTCGTCAGACGAGGTGTCCGCGCTGCAGACGCGCATCAAGAGCATGGTGGACAAGAACATCAAGCTTGTCAATGTGATGCAGGTGATGCTTTTCCGCCGGATCCTTCCTTGCCAAAGCCGGACTTGCAATTTGTGGGATTTCGATCTGGCCAAGCACCAGACCTTGCAATAGTTCTTCGGCGTTACACACGAAAGCATCTGGAAGGTGCTTTTTAAGGCCAATGAGACGTGGCCGAAGACGACAGAGGGCCGTGGGTACAACCTGACCCATCCTGCCAGTCCGGTAAGTTTTTCATATTTCAAGGTGTATCCTTCACCTGTACATTCAAGGAAGATGTCTAAGATTCCCCATATGTCTTTCCAAGGCTGGACAAGGAAGGCGGAGCGGATCCAGTGTTCGGCTCTGCTGCCTGAAAACCCAGCTATCCCACTTCTGACGAAGATGCTGGTTTCGGCACCGTACCAGGCGCCAGAGAAGAAGGCCAAGAAGAAAGGCCAGGCAGGGAGATGCGGCCTCCACCATAAAGGCACTTCAGACGTGATGTCCGAAGATGCCAAAACCCACTCCTCCCCCACCACCAAGGACGACAAGGAGGAGGAAGAAAGCAACTCTCCCCCTAAGGGGGAAGGAAGAAGAGGACGGCCTCCACGGATCTGGAGGTAGAGGCGTCCAAGAAGGGGAGGGTCTCCCTCATAGATAACTCCGCGTTAGACACTGATAGCAGCTCCGAGTGGCGTCCCAGGGAGAAGCCCCTGGCCGAATCGTAAGTACTCAAAAGCACTTATACACACATATATCCCACTTCTTTACTTCGTGGTTTTAATATGTCGAATCATGCGCTGCAGCCCGGCCCACGCCCGCCCCCAGCATTACTCATCTTCGGGGAATTTGCTGGATCCAAAGGTGATGGACAGTGGGTCACTTCCGGCGGCCTCCTCTCCCAAGGCCATGGACGACGTAGAGGTGTTGTCCCGAAGGACCTTCCCAGGCCAGGGAGAGGTACAGGAGGCCATTAGGGTGGCGCCAGAGGGTGATACCTCGGCCGCTGGACACATGGGGGAGCAAATCCCCTAGAGACTGGCGATGGGGGCCATATCCAATTCGGCCCCCAGCCGAATACAATTCCGGAGACTCATACGGCTCCGGAATCAGGCAAGCAGCCTCCTTTGAAAGAAGGAGGTGTGCCTATTCCGCCGGTGATCTCTGTCCATCAAGAGGCACCGGATACTCTACTGGAAGTGCTGCAAACTTCTTCCATTGTTGAGGAACATCGTATCCTTATGGGTACGGTGGTTGAGAGGGTTCAGTCTGCTAAGAGCGGACTGACCGAAGCCTGCACCAGCCTTCTAACAGGCTTTGAGGTATGCGACGTAATTATGCAAAAATGATGTCATAGTATAGACAGTAGCCCCCGAGACTCTGTTCGGTGCTCGAAAAGAGAAGCCGGACAGAGGATCAAATAGTTTTCGCAGGAGACTAACCATACATGTCTATGTGAATAAGCAGGCGTCGATGCTGGCTGCGACCTCCCATTCTTCCTAAGTCTCCAAACTGAAGAAGAATTTGGAGCGGGCCAAGGAAGAGCTTGGTCGTGTGAAAAAACAACTAGAGGACAAGCAAGGTATGCAATGGCCTATTCAGATCTAGAAAGATATGAATTGTTTATGTTGATCATGTTATCATGATATTTCACAGGAGCTGCGACCGAGGTGGAGACCCTCAAGAGTGCACTGGCTGAGGCCCAGAAGAGAGCGGCAAGGGAACAAGCCGCCCGTGAAAAACACGAGGCAAGGGTCGGGAGGTCCAACAGGAGCTCCAGGACGTCGTAAAGAAGTGCGAGTCCTTGGAGCGCAAGATTGCAGACCAAGAGTCCGAACTTGCTAAGGCCCACCAAAGCGCACAAGAGGGACGGGTTGAAGCCCAGGGCGCCCCCCCAAGAAATCTAGGAGGCCAGGAAAATCGTGGCGGGTAAGGCCTTTATTATGCAGAGCAAATATGTGAAGAAAAGGTACCTCTTACTGACCCGGATTTGAAGTTCTCCAGGGGCGTTTGCAGATCTGTCGCGTAGTGTTACTGATGTTGCAGCGTTCTTTCGAGCCAAAGAGGGGAGCTCGACGAAGAAGTTGTTCTGGTCGCAATACCTTGTGCCAAAGCATCCGGTGCCCTTGGGCGATCAGCTGAAACAATTGACCGAACTACATAGGGTGGCTGAATCGGCCATGAAGGATTTGATAATCTGTCTGTGGCTTGCCAAAGCCATACCCAACACCTATTTCGGGCTCGTGAAGCGGTTGGTCGATGCCTGCCCTCGGCTTGAAGCCATCAAGCGGTCGGTCTGCATCGAAGGTGCGTGGATGGCCTTCGCCCGTGTGAAGGTGCAGTGGGCAAAGATGGACGTCGTCAAGCTCGTGATTGAGGGACCACCCGCGGGCAAGGAGCACTGCACGCCTGAGTGGTATTTTGATGATGTCCTGAAGGGATCCCGCATTGTAGAGGGCCAGTGTGCAAAAGACATTATCTTTGAATGAAGACATTCATGTTATCCCGTCTTGTATTATGAAACAAAGCTGATATGTAATATAATGCTTGTTGTTTGTTTAAAATTTTGCCTCATGTGCGGCCGTTTTATTTAATCTGAGAGTTGGCCAGTCGTCGGCTTCAGCCCCCACGTAGGTAGTACGGGGGTGTTTGGGTTGGAACCTAAACACTCTTTCTCCAAGAGTTTGGTCCTTGAAGGAGGTGTTTAGCGCAACGAACCAGGCAATCGGACTATGTGGTTTTATCACCCTCACTTAGCCATAGGAGTTTGACAATAGAAATGTAGGCGCAACCCCTAGTTAGTATTTGTTAATCCGGACTAGGGTGTTGTAGACACCTAATCAGGTGGAGGCCGATCCGTCGCATAATGCGGGAAAAATTGTAAGAGATTTTAACCTCCGAATAGCTGACCAGCTCTCGCCACATCATGACAGTCAGTTTTTGGCTTTCTCTACTGAGGTGTTTACCCGGATGAACCAGAAACACAATCACAGTAGTTCTCCCTTTACTACCCTAGCCGATAGGATGGAACGTAAGGTAGTAAGAACAGGAGCCGGGCAACCCAACTATTGACCCAAGACATGATTCGGAGCCGATGCATATAATGCTAAATTCGGGGTGCTGAACTATACTGTAAAAAGTGTTCGGACTTTGTTGTCGTAGTATAGAGCGCAATGAAGCCCATGGCGAATTAAAGCTTACCAAAGTGTACGGGTGCAATCGATAAGAATAGCGGAATAAAATGAAGTAGTAAGCCAGTGCCACATAAGTTGGGCTGCAAACTGTTTCCATTATAATTTGATTAATACATCGTAGCGTATTTGCACAAATAGTGCGATAAGCAACAGGGCTATTTAACATGCCAAGACCAAGGGGGAGCTGCGTGCGGGTCCTGAAAACAGGTAGAGTGATCGTCAAGAAGACCACCTAGAGATTCCTCCACCCGTCTATGCTGCTTGCCGCATTGGTATATCCATCATTCGAAAGGATCGATGGTCAGGCCATCGTGAGGGGCCTATGGAAAAGAAAAGGAAGAAAAGGAAAGGGAAAGTATGTGTGTCCGGGGAAGGTCTAGCTGTATTATGGACCACAATCGAGTTATGCCTCCATCTATGCCCATGGTATTTTGAGTGCATAGTTATGTACGTGCGGTACGTACGCCGCCATTTGGTCAGGACTGAGACGGAGGCTGAATTGCTAGTCGAACTCCTGACGAGCTAGACTGTCAAGCTGTGGAGTAGTCCGGGCTCGTTTGACAGTGTCCGGGAGCTTGGCCACTGAATTAAAATTCTGCTTGATAAGGCCGCTCTGTACTTCCGCTACCAGGGCCGCGGTGTGCTCCTCGGTATGGAGGGAGCGTTTAGTGTTTCTATTGACTGTTATGACACCGCGTGGTCTGGGCATCTTGAGTTTGAGATGAGCATAGTGTGGCACCGCATTGAATCAAGCAAATGCAGTTCCTCCGAGCAGTGCGTGACAGCCACTGCGGAAGGGGACGATATCGAAGATCAAGTCTTCGCTTCGGAAGTTGTCTGGGGATCCGAAGATGACTTTCAGTGTGACTGAGCCCGTGCAGCGGGCCTCTACACCTGGTATTACTCTGGCCGAATCGTAAGTACTCAAAAGCACTTATACACACATATATCCTACTTCTTTACTTCATGGTTTTAATATGTCGAATCATGCGCTGCAGTCCGGCCCACGCCCGCCCCCAGCGATCCTCATCTTCGGGGAATTCGCTGGATCCAAAGGTGATGGACGGCGGGTCACTTCCGGCGGCCTCCTCTCCTAAGGCCACGGACGATGTCGAGGTGTTGTTCCGAAGGACCTTCCCAGGCCAGGGAGAGGTACAGGAGGCCGTCGGGGTGGCGCCAGAGGGTGATACCTCGGCCGCCGGACACATGGGGGAGAAAATCCCCCTGGAGGCTGGCGATGGGGGCCATATCCAATTCGGCCCCCAGCCAAATACTATTCCGAAGGCCCATACGGCTCCGGAATCAGGCAAGCAGCCTCCTTCGAAAGAAGGAGGTGCACCTATTCCACCGGTGACCTCTGTCCATCCAGATACACCGGATACTCTACTAGAAGCGCTACAAACTACTTCCATTGTTGAGGAACATCGTATCCTTATGGGTACGGTGGTTGAGAGGGTTCAGTCTGCTAAGAGCGGACTAACCGAAGCCTGCACCAGCCTTCTAACAGGCTTTAAGGTATGCGACGTAATTATGCAAAAAGGATGTCATAGTATAGACAGTAGCCCCTAAGACTCTGTTCGGTGCTCGAAAAGAGAAGGCGGACAGAGGATCAAATAATTTTCGCAGGAGACTAATCATACATGTCTATGTGAATAAGCAGGCGCCGATGCTGGTTGCAACCTCCCATTCTGCCGAAGTCTCCAAACTGAAGGAGAGTTTGGAGCGGGCCGAGGAAGAGCTTGGTCGTGTGAAAAAAACTAGAGGACAAGCAAGGTATGCAATGGCCTATTCAGATCTAGAAAGATATGAATTGTTTGTGTTGATCATGTTATCATGATATTTCACAGGAGCTGCGACCGAGGTGGAGACCCTCAAGAGCGCGCTGGCCGAGGCCCAGAAGAGAGCGGCAAAGGAACAAGCCGCTCGCGAAAAACATGAGGCAAGGGTCGGGGAGGTCCAGCTGGAGCTCCAGGACGTCGTAAAGAAGTGTGAGTCCTTGGAGCACAAGATTGCGGACCAAGAGTGCGAACTTGCTAAGGCCCACCAAAGCACACAAGAGGCCTGGGTTGAAGCCCAGAGCGCCCTCCAAGAAATCCAGGAGGCTAGGAAAATCGCGGTGGGTAAGGCCTTTATTATGCAGAGCAAATATGTGAAGAAAAGGTACCTCTTACTGACCCGGATTTGGAGTTCTCCAGGGGCGTTTGCAGATCTGCCGCGCAGTGTTACTGATGCTGCGGAGTTCTTCCGAGCCGAAGAGAGGAGCTCGACGGAGAAGCTGTTCTGGTCGCAATACCTTGCGCCAAAGCATCCGGTGCCCTTTAGCGATCAGCTGAAACAACTGACCAAACTACATAGGGTGCTTGAATCGGCCATGAAGGATTTGATAATCCGCCTGTGGCCTGCCGAAGCCATACCCTGCAGCTATTTCAGGCTCGTGAAGCGGCTGGTCAATGCCTGCCCTCGGCTTGATGCCATCAAGCGGTCGGTCTGCATCGAAGGTGCACGGATGGCCTTCGCCTGTGTCAAGGTGCAGTGGGCAAAGATGGATGCCGTCAAGCTCGAGACCGAGGGACCACCCGCGGGCAAGGAGCATCGCAAGCCTGAGCGGTATTTTGATGATGTCCTGAAGGGATCCCGCATTGTAGAGGGCCAGTGTGCAAAAGACATTATCTTTGACTGAAGACATTCATGTTATCCCGTCCTGTATTATGAAACGAAGCTGATATGTAATATAATGCTTGTTATTTGTTTAAAATTTTGCCTCCTGTGCGGCCGATTTATTAAATCTGAGAGTTGGCCAGTCGTCGGCTTCAGCTCCCACGTAGGTAGTACGAGGGTGTTCGGGTTGGAACCTAAACACTCTTGATCCAAGAGTTTGGTCCTTGAAGGAGGTGTTTAGCGCAACGAACCAGGCAATTGGACTATGTGGCTTTATCACCCTCACTTAGCCATAGGAGTTTGACAATAGAAATGTAGGCGCGGCCCCTAGTTAGTATTTGTTAATTCGGACTAGGGTGTTGTAGACACCTGATCGGGTGGAGGCCGATCCGTCGCATAATGCGGGAAAAATCGCAAGAGATTTTAACCTCCGAATAGCTGACCAGCTCTCGCTGCATCATGATAGTCAGTTTTCGGCTTTCTCTACTGAGGTGTTTACCCGAATGAAGCAGAAACACAATCGCAGTAGTTCTCCCTTTACTACCCTAGGCGATAGGACGGAATGTAAGGTAGTAAGCACAGGAGCCGGGCAACCCAACTATTGGCCCAAGACATTCGGAGCCGATGCATATAATGCTAAATTCGGGGTGCCGAACTATACTGTAAGAAGTGTTCGGACTTTGTTGCCATAGTATAAAGCGCAATGAAGCCCCTGGAAAATTAAAGCGTACCAAAGTGTACGGGTGCAATCAATAAGAATAGCAAAATAAAATGAAGTAGTAAGCCAGTGCCACATAAGTTGGGCCGCAAACTGTTTCCATTATAATTTGATTAATACATCAAAGCTTATTTGTACAAATAGTGTGATAAGCAACAGGGCTATTTAACATGCCGAGACCAAGGGGGAGCTGTGTGCAGGTCCTGAAAACAGGTAGAGTGATCGTCAAGAAGACCACCTAGAGATTCCTCCACCCGTCTATGCTGCTTGCCGCCTTGGTATATCCATCCTTCGAAAGGATCGATGATCAGGCCATCGTGATGGACCTGTGGAAAAGAAAACGAAAAAAAGGAAAGGGAAAGTATGTGTGTCCGGGGAAGGTCTAGCCGTATTATGGACCACAATCAAGTTATGCATCCATCTATGCCCATGGTATTTTGAGTGCGTAGTTATGTGCATGCGGTACGTACGCCGCCATTTGGTCAGGACTGAGACGGAGGCCAAATTGCTAGTCGAACTCCTGACGAGCTGGACTGTCTAGCTGCGGAGTAGTCCGGACTCGTTTGATAGTGTTCGGGAGCTTGGCCGCTGAATTAAAATTCTGCTTGATAAGGCCGCTCTGTTACTTCTGCTACCAGGGCCGCGGTGTGCTCCTTGGTACGGAGGGAGTGTTTAGTGTTTCCATTGACTGTTATGACACCGCGTGGTCCGGCATCTTGATTTTGAGATGAGCATAGTGTGGCACCGCATTGAATTGAGCAAATGAAGTTCGTCCGAGTAGTGCGTGATAGCCACTGCGGAAGGGGACGATATCGAAGATCAAGTCTTCGCTTCGGAAGTTGTCCGGCGATCCGAAGATGACTTCTAGTGTGATTAAGCCTGTGCAGCGGGCCTCTACACCTGGTATTACTCCTTTAAAGGTAGTTTTTGTGGGCTTGATCCTTGATGGACTGATGCCCATCTTGCGGACTGTATCCTGATAGAGCAGGTTTAGGCTGCTACCGCCGTCCATGAGGACTCGCGTGAGGTGTAATCCATCAATGATTGGGTCGAGGACTAGTGCGGCTGAACCGCCATGACGGATACTGGTCGGATGATCCCTGCAATCGAAGGTGATCGGGCAGGGCGACCATGGGTTGAATTTTGGGGTGACTGGTGATACGTCTCCATCGTATCTACTTTTCCAAACACTTTTGACCTTGTTTTGGACTCTAACTTACATGATTTCAATGGAACTAACCCGGACTGACGCTGTTTTCAGCAAAATTGCCATGGTGTTATTTTTGTGCAAAAACAAAAGTTGTCAGAATGACCCGAAACTTCACGGAGAATATTTTTGGAATATATAAAAAATACTGGCGAAAGAATCAACATCAGGGGCCCCACACCCTGTCCACGAGTGTGGGGGCGCGCCCCCCTGTCTCGTGGGCCCCCTGAACCTCCACCGACCTCAACTCCAACTCTATATATTCATGTTCGGGGAGAAAAAAATCAGGGAGAAGGATTCATCGCGTTTTACGATATGGAGCCTCCGCGAAGCCCTAATCTCTCTCGGGAGGGCTGATTTGGAGTCCGTTTGGGGCTCCAAAGAGGGGAATCCGTCGCCATCGTCATCATCTACCTTCCTCCATCACCAATTTCATGATGCTCACCGCCGTGTGTGAGTAATTCCATCGTAGTCTTGCTGGACGGTGATGGGTTGGATGATATTTATCATGTAATCGAGTTAATTTTGTTAGGGTTTGATCCCTAGTATCCATTATGTTCTGAGATTGGTGTTGCTATGACTTTGCTATGCTTAATGCTTGTCATTAGGGCCCGAGTGCCATGATTTCAGATCTGAACCTATTATGTTTCCATGAATATATGTGAGTTCTTGATCCTATTTTGCAAGTCAATAGTCACCCACTATGTGTTTTGATCCGGTAACCCCGAAGTGAAAATAATCGGGACCACTCCCGGTGATGATCGTAGTTTGAGGAGTTCATGTATTCACTAAGTGTTAATGCTTTGTTTCGGTACTCTATTAAAAGGAGGCCTTAATATCCCTTAGTTTCCAATAGGACATCGCTGACACGGGAGGGTAGGACAAAAGATGTCATGCAAGTTCTTTTCCATAAATATGTATGACTATATTCGGAATACATGCCTACATTACATTGATGAACTGGAACTAGTTCTGTGTCACCCTATGTTATAACTGTTGCATGAGGAATCGCATCCGACATAATTATCCATCACTGATCCATTGCCTACGAGCTTTTCACATATTGACCTTTGCTTATTTACTTTTCTGTTGCCATTGTTACAATCACTACAAAATCAATATTGTTACTTTTTCTATCGTTACCATTACTTCCATATTACTTTGCTCCTAAATATTTTGCTACAGATATTAAGTCTTTGAGGTGCGGTTTGAATTGAAACCTCAACTGTTAATACTTGAGAATATTCTTTGGCTCCCCTTGTGTCGAATCAATAAATTTGGGTTGAATACTCTACCCTCGAAAACTGTTGCGATCCCCTATACTTGTGGGTTATCAAGACTATTTTCTAGCGGCGTTGCCAGGGAGCATAGCTCTATTATTTGTGTACTTGGGATTTATATATGTTGATCACTATGAAGAACTTGAAGGATGAAAGAACCAAGATTTATCCCTCAACTACGAGGGGAGGTAAGGAACTGCCATCTAGCTCTGCACTTGATTCACTTTCTGTTATGAGTAAACTTGCGACACCTACACGTGCTATTCATTCTGATATATCGCATGTTATTGATGATGCCACTTCTACTATGCAGGATGCTTATGATGAAACTACTTCTATGCTTGATAATATTGTGCCATTAGGTGAATTTCTTGATGAACAACTTGCTAGGGTTAGAGAGAATGAAATTATTGAAACTGATAATATTGATGAAAGTGATGATGAAGATTCTCCCCTAGATATGAATTGCCTGTTGTGCCTGAGGGTTATGTTATGGATGAAGAAACTGCTAGAGACTTTTTAGCTTGCAATGATAGAAATGATCTTAAGAAACTGTTAGCTAAGCTGAAAGAAAAATCCTTGAATGCTAGAGTGAAATATGACCCTACTTTTGCTACTTCACCTATCTGTATCAATGATAAGGATTATGATTTCTCTGTCGACCCAGAGTTAATTACTTTGGTTGAATCTGATCCTTTCCATGGTTATGAAACTGAAACTGTTGTGGCACATCTCACTAAATTAAATGATATAGCCACCCTTTTTAGTCATGATGAGAAAAATCGCTATTACTTTATCCTTAAGTTATTTCCATTCTCATTAAAGGGTGATGCTAAAACATGGTTTAATTCTCTTGATCTTGGTTGTGTTCATAATCCCTAGGATATGATTTATTACTTCTTTGCTAAATATTTCCTCGCTCATAAGAAACAAGCTGCCCTAAGGGAAATATATAATTTTGTGCAAATTGAAGAAGAGAGTCTCCCACAAGCTTGGGGGAGGCTTCTCCGATTACTTAATGATTTTCCCGATCATCCTCTCAAGAAAAATGAAATGCTTGATATCTTTTATAATGGAGTAACCGATGCTTCCATAGACCACCTGGATAGTTGTGTTGGTTGTGTTTTTAGGGAAAGAACTGTTGATCAAGCTGAATTGCTATTGAATAATATGTTGAGTAACGAAAATGATTGGACACTTGCTGAACCAACTCCTAAGCCAACTTTGAAGAAAAGGGGTATTCTATTTCTCAGTCCTGAATATATGCAAGAGGCAAAGAAATCTATGAAAGAAAAGGGTATTAAAGCTGAAGATGTTAAGAATTTATCACCTATTGAAGAAATACATGGTCTTGATAACCCGACACAGGTAGTAAAGGTAAATTCTCTCTATAGATTTGATGAAGGTGATATTCCTTGTAATAAGTCTGCTAGCCAATGCTTGGATGAGTTTGATAATTTTATTGTTAAGCAAGAAAACTTCAATGCTTATGTTGGTAGACAATTGAAATGTAATGCTTATATGATTGAGCACTAGAGTGATTATATGTCTAGAGTTAAAGGTGAGCTTAAACTTATTAGTAAACATGCTTCTATGGTTACCACTCAAGTAGAGCAAGTACTTAAAGCTCAGAATGATTTTCTCAATGAATTAAATAGTAAGAAAAATGATAATGTTGTTAGAGTTGTGACTAGAGGGGGTAAAATGACTCAGGAACCTTTGTATCCTGAAGGCCACCCTAAGAGAATTGAGCAAGATTCTCAGAGAACTAATATTGATACACCTAGTTCTTCTAAGAAGAAGAAAAAGAAAAATGATAGGACTTTGCATGCTTCTAGTGAACCTATTGTTGACACACCTGAGAATCCCAATGACATTTCTATTTCTGATGCTGAAACACAATCTGGTAACGAACATGAACCTAGTGATAATATTAATGATGATGTTCATGTTGATGCTCAACCTAGCAATAACAATGATCTAGAGATTGAACCTGATGTTGATCTTGATAACCCACAATCAAAGAATCAATGTTATGATAAGAGAGACTTTGTTGCTAGGAAGCACGGTAAAGAAAGAGAACCATGGGTTCAGAAACCCATGCCTTTTCCTTCTAAACCATCCAAGAAAAAGGATGATGAGGATTTTGAGCGCTTTGCTGGAATGATTAGACCTATATTTTAGCGTATGCGTTTGACTGATATGCTTAAAATAAACCCTTATGCTAAGTACATGAAAGATATTGTTACAAATAAAAGAAAGATACCAGAAGCTAAAATTTCCACCATGCTTGCTAATTATACTTTTAAGGGTGGAATACCAAAGAAACTTGGAGATCCAGGAGTACCAACTATACCATGCTCCATTAAAAGAAAGTGTGTTAAAACTACTTTATGTGACCTTGGAGCCGATGTTAGTGTTATGCCTCTCTGTTTATATCATAGACTTGCTTTGAATAAGTTGACACCTAGTGAAATATCTTTGCAAATGGCTGATAAATCAACTGCTATACCTGTCGGTATTTGTGAGGATGTGCCTGTTGTGGTTGCAAACGTTACTATTTTAACTGACTTCGTTATTCTTGATATTCCCGAGGACGATAGCATGTCTATTATTCTTGCTAGACCCTTTTTGAATACTGCAGGGGCTGTTATTGATTGCAACAAAGGCAATGTCACTTTTCATGTTAATGGTAATGAGCATACGGTACACTTTTCGAGGAAACAACCTCAAGTCCACAGTATCAATTATATTGGAAAAATTCCAATGATTACTATTGGAGGTTTTGAATTTCCTCTTCCTACTATCAGGAAGAAATATGATATTCTTATTGTTGGGGATGTGCATATCCCCGTTGAGGTAACTTAGTGTTATTCGAAAATTCTCCGGTTTCATGTTATTCGGAAAGAGTTTGTTAACAAGACTTGATCAACCTTGTTAATGGATTCCTTTTGATGAGCATGAGATGGATGAAGTTAGAAAACACAACCCTCTGTACCCTCCTTTTACTTTCTGTTATTTAGATTAAATAAAGAAAAAATATTTTTTGTCTATTTTCTGAATTATCCTTGCAATAAAAAAATACCCCGAAAATAAAAGTTCTCCAAATGCCCTGAAAATTTTATATGATTTTTTCTAGTATATTTAAGAATTATTGGCACTGAGAACACACCAGGGGGCCTCACCACCTGGCCACGAGGGTCCAGGGCGCGCCCCCTGCCTCGTGGACCCCACGTGCCCCCCTCCACTTATTCTTGCACCCACACACTTCGTCTTCCTCCAGAAAAAATCATCCACCAGCTCAAACCCGAGTTCTAGCTCATCTTGCTGCCATTTTCGATCTCCTTGCTCAAAGCTCCATTCACAAAATTGCTTTGGGGGACTGTTCTTCGGTATGTGACTCCTCCAATGGTCCAATTAGTTTTTTCTCTAGTGCTTTATTTATTGCAAATTTTTGCTGCTTAGGTGACCCTATTCTTGAGCTTGCATGTCAAATATATGTGGTCAAAAGTAGTTTTAATGCATGATATGGCCTCTAGGCACTTGTGGGAGTAGTTGCTACCAATCTTATTGAGTTTGGTTCACTTTTATTTTGAGTTACTAAAAATTTCAGAAATTTTTCAGAGGAAGAAAAATGTTTAGGAAAATGTACCAAGGTGGTTCCTCAAGGAAGCAAGGCCCAAGGCTCGCGATACGTGAGCCAGACAATGAACTACCGAGGGAAGCTCAAGTGCGGCCTTGTGAATGGCCGTCAGAGGAGTTCATGGTCCAGGAAGGCATCAAGGATGAATTTGACGCGTATGTGTGTAACACTGATCTTGAGGGCTTCGTGTCAGATAAGTGCCAGCAATACCTCTGTCTAACTGATTCATTTGTGAGAAGGTTTAAATTTACATCCTCGCGTAATTCTCACGCTGTTTTATTTGATCTTTATGATAAATTATATACCATAGATTTAGAAGATTTTAATATTGCTTGTAAACTCCTGCAGTGGGGCAATGTTAGTGAACCTCGCAAATCTGAATATAAAGACTTTCTTGCTAGTATCACTGTGGGGGAATCTAGAGAAATCACACAAGCTACCATAGGGAGCATTCACTTTCCTTCCATACATTATTTTGCTCTCTTTATAGGTAGATGCATTAACGGTAAAGATGAAGCTTGTCACATGTGCGGTCCAGATCTTTGTCCTTAGAAGTGCAGTATTAGGTGATAAACAATATAACTTGGGGGGCATTGTTGCATGAAGGATGCATTTTAACGGTTTAAGTGGAGACTTGTTAGGTGGAATTTATGCAACTCGTGTAGCTAACTGTCTTGATATACCCATACATGGAAATGATATTGAGTTGACTCCTGCTTATCTAGATTATAATGCCACGGTTCGCCATTAGTTTGTTGAGAGGAACGATCAGTTCCTCCAGTACCGACTAATCTTTGACAGACGGTGCACTGTCCATGTTGCTCTCCATGCTCCTACTTTATTTGACTTTCAGGCAAAAAGGAGATATGATATAACCAGGGAGGAGGTGAACGAGTACAAGAGGACGACGGACGCAGCTCGCCTCCAAGCTGCAACTCGTTAGGCAGTAGCTGCTGCATCTCAGTACGACCCCAACTACAACTCTGGATTTCCACCAGGTCAGCCGTGGCCATAGACCAACTTAGGCCAAAAGCCTAAGCTTGGGGGAGTATGTATCTCTCATCGACATTACATTCATGTTCAAACACTCATTCCAGTTGTCGGTGCTCATACTTTTTCATTGTATTATCCATGCTACTTTATTTTCTTTTTAAGCCTTCTTCTTGTGTGTTTGAAAAACCTTAATAAAAACAAAAAAATAGTTGTAGCTTTTAGCTAGTTTACTTTCCATGCTTGTAGTAGTAATAATTAAAAGAAAACCCAAAAAGATTTCTCGTTCTTCTTTTGCTTGTTGGGAGCTTTCCCGTGTAAATAATTTTGTTTATTTTCTTGTCTTTGGGGGTCGAGAGGAGAAGACCATGATGAAAATGTTGAGTGGCTCTCATATGCAATATTGTTGATCTAACAAAGAGCCCATATTACCTTGTCTTCTCCCTTGTATTGAATGCTTGCAGATTCTAGCTTAGTCCAATGCACGTGCACTATTATTATTATCCACACTGTTTGGTTGTGCAAGTGAAAGGCGATAATGACGATATATGATGGACTGATTGAGATTAGGGAAGCTGGCATGAACTCGACCTATCTTGTTTTTGTAAATATGATTAATTCATCGTTCCTGATTCAGCCTATTATGAATGGAACATGTTTGCAATGACAATTAGAGATTATAGTTGCTCATGACATGCTTAATTAGCTAGGATTTTATAATGGTTTACCTTGCGTGCCAACATGCTATTAAAATGGTCGTGATGTGGTATGATAGGGTGGTATCCTCCTTTGAATGATTCGAGTGGCTTGACATGGCACATGTTCATGCATGTAGTTGAAACAAAATCAACATAGCCTCCACAATTTTTTTTGTTCATGGTGAATTATATCCTACTCATGCTTGCACTCAGTGTTGATTAATTTTAATACATGTTCATGACTGTTGTCGCTCTCTAGCTGGTCACTTCCCAGTCTCTTTCTAACCTTCACTTGTACTAAGCGGGAATAATGCCCGTGCATTCACTTCCATAAACCCCAAAGTTATTCCATATGAGTCCGCCATACCTTCCTATATGCGGTATCTACCTACCGTTCCAAGTAAATTTGTATGTGCCAGACTCTAAACCTTCAAATGAAATTCTGTTTTGTATGCTCGAATAGCTCATGTATCAACTAGGGTTGTCTATATCTTCCATGCTAGGTGGTTATTCTCACGAGGAGTGAACTCCACTCCTCATTCACGGGAAAATGGCTGGTAACCGGGATGCCCAGTCCCATGCTTAAATTAAAATAATTGCAAACAAAACTCCCCCAGGATTGCTGTTAGTTGGAGGCACCCGTTGTTTTCGACAAGCCATGGATTGATGTTTGTTGGTGGTAGGAGGAGTATAAACTTTACCATTCTGCTTGGGAACCGCCTATAATGTGTGTAGGATGGAAGATATCGAGATCTCTCGGTTGTTATGTTGACAATGAAAGTATACCAGTCAAAATATTATTCATCTCTATTTCAAAATTGAGCTCTAGCACCTCTAAAAATCCCTGCTTCCCTCTGAGAAGGGCCTATCTATTTACTTTTATATTGAGTCATCATCCTCTTATTAAAAAGCACCAGTTGGAGAGCACTGCTGTCATTTGCATGTATTACTATTAGTTTACATTGAGTATGACTGTGACTGGATCTCTTTTACCATGAATTACAATATTGTCAGTCCTTGATCTTCTGAGGTGCTCTGCATTTATGTTTTGCGGTCTCAGAAAGGGCTAGCGAGATACCATCTTGTTATATCACATTATGATTGTTTTGAGAAAGTGTTGTCATCCGAGATTTACTATTTTTGCTCGCTAGTTGATTATGCCATTGATATGAGTAAACATGAGACCTAAGTGTTATTTTGAATATGGTTAGTTCATAATCTTTGCTGAAAACTTGAATGTTGGCTTTACATATTTACAACAACAAGATCAAACAGAGTTTGTAAAAGTTTTTCTTTATCATTTTCAGTTTGTCAACTGAATTGCTTGAGGACAAGCAAAGGTTTAAGCTTGGGGAGTTGATACGTCTCCATCGTATCTACTTTTCCAAACACTTTTGACCTTGTTTTGGACTCTAACTTTTATGATTTGAATGGAACTAACCCGGACTGACGATGTTTTCAGCAGAATTGCCATGGTGTTATTTTTGTGCAGAAACAAAAGTTCTCGGAATGACCTGAAACTTCATGGAGAGTATTTTTGGAATATATAAAAAATACTGGCGAAAGAATCAATGTCAGGGGCCCCACACCCTGTCCATGAGGGTGGGGGCGCGCCCCCTGTCTCGTGGGCCCCCTGAGGCTCCACTGACCTCAACTCCAACCCTATATATTCACGTTCGAGGAGAAAAAAACAGGGAGAAGGATTCATCGCATTTTACGATACGGAGCCGCCGCCAAGGCCTAATCTCTCTCGGGAGGGCTGGTCTGGAGTCCGTTCGGGACTCCAGAGAGGGGAATTCATCACCATCGTCATCATCAACCTTCCTCCATCACCAATTTCATGATGCTCACCGCCGTTGTCAGATCTCGGGTTCCGGCAAAACCCTCAAGGTTCGAACACTGGGGTGCGCGCGAATATCTCCCCCTACCTACTCACGCCCTCAACCTCGCCACGATCTCAAAGGCTAGCTCGACGAACTCGCAACACAAGAGACACAAGATTTATACTGGTTCGGGCCACCGTTGCGGTGTAATACCCTACTCCAGTGTGGTGTGGTGGATTGCCTTTCGGGTTGAGGATGAACAGTACAAGGGGAAGAACAGCCTCCTGAGGAGAGGTGTTCTTGTGCTTGGTGAGTTTGTGTGGTTGAGGATGATCTAGTCTAGGATCAGATGGCCCTCTCCTTCCCCTTCTCGATTCCATCCCTAGCTATGGTGGTGGCTAGCCCTATTTATAGAGGCCCTAGTCCTCTCCCCGAATATTGAGTGGGAAGGGAGCCAACAACGGGCAATTTGAAAGGGGACAGCTAGTACAAGTTATCCTGACAAAAGGAGTCTTCGCCTGCCAAAGGCTCTGGTGGTGACGCCGCCTTGGGCTCCACAGTGACCTCCATCTTGCCGTCCTACTGGTCTTGGTCTCGTTGCACCAATATGGAAACCTTTGCTTGACGCCTCGGTACTCTTCGTCTGCGCTTGCCTCCTTAACACCAAAGAGGAAACAAGGACACTGTGCGCGCTGGCGCCCGCCGGTCTCGATCGTCATGGCTCACGTCATTAGAACCTCGCGAGATTTGCCTTGCCTTGATCTCTCCGCCCCTCGCGAGCCAGCCTGGTGAGGCCGCTCCTGAGGAGGTCTTATGTCGTCCGCCTCATGAGCCGGCCTGGTGAGGCCACTCCGGAGAAAGTCTTGCGTCATCCGCCTCGCGAGGCTGGGCCCCTCATGAGGGTCTTGAATGCTTGTTGGAGAACATGGGCCGTACGGGCCTGCTTGCAGAGCTACGCCATGGGACGCAGGCAGGCAAGTCTGGGGACCCCCGTTCCTAAAACGCCGACAACCGTGTGTGAGTAATTCCATCGTAGGCTTGCTGGAGGTGATGGGTTGGATGAGATTTATCATGTAATCGAGTTAGTTTTGTTAGGGTTTGATCCCCAGTATCCATTAGGTTCTGAGATTGATGTTGCTATGACTTTGCTATGCTTAATGCTTGTCACTAGGGCCCGAGTGCCATGATTTCAGATCTGAACCTATTATGTTTCCATGAATATATGTGAGTTCTTGATCCTATTTTGCAAGTCAATAGTCACCCACTATGTGTTATGATCCGGTAACCCCGAAGTGACAATAATCGAGACCATTCCCGGTGATGACCGTAGTTTGAGGAGTTCATGTATTCACTCGGTGTTAATGCTTTGTTCCAGTACTCTATTAAAAGGAGGCCTTAATATCCCTTAGTTTCCAATAGGACCCCGCTGCCACGGGAGGGTAGGACAAAAGATTTCATGCAAGTTCTTTTCCATCAGCACGTATGACTATATTCGAAATACATGCCTACATTACATTGATGAACTGGAGCTAGTTCTGTGTCACCCTATGTTATAACTGTTGCATGAGTAATCGCATCCGACATAATTATCCATCACTGATCCATTGCCTACGAGCTTTTCACATATTGATCTTTGCTTATTTACTTTTCCGTTGCCATTGTTACAATCACTACAAAACCAATACTATTACTTTTGCTACCGTTACCATTACTTCCGTATTACTTTGCTACTAAATACTTTGCTGCAGATATTAAGTCTTTCAGGTGCGATTGAATTGACAACTCAACTGTTAATACTTGAGAATATTCTTTGGCTCCCCTTGTGTCGAATCAATAAATTTGGGTTGAATACTCTACCCTCAAAAACTGTTGCGATCCCCTATACTTGTGGGTTATCAACTGGCTCTATTGTGTAGACGTTCCTAAGTGCGCGTTTGCGCTCCCTCTTGGGGATATGGGTAAAGCATATCATGCTCACCATTTTAACCTGGGGGGAAACTTCTTCTGTCCCCCTGTGTTCGGCAGATGGGGCTCCTCGTCGTCGTCCTCAATTTGCGACCCCTTCCTCTTGTTCTCAGTATTTAACTTACCGGCCTGTTTAAAGACCCAACAGCTTCTGTTGGTATGATTGGCTGGTTTATCGGGGGTGTCGTGGATCTGACATGGACGATCGAGTATGCGGTCCAAGCTGGATGAGCCCGGATTGTTTCTTTTAAATGGCTTCTTCCGCTGGCCGGACTTGGAGCCACTGAATCCGGCGTTGACCGCCGTGTCATCGGTATTGTCACCATTGCTTCGATGCTTGTGTCTGTTGCATCGGGGCTTTCCGTTGCTATTTCTGGCTTCAGAGGTGCCGGGTTCGCTTGCATTATTATTTCTATGGGCTAGCCAGCTATCTTCGCCCATGCAAAAGCGAGTCATAAGTGCCGTGAGGGCTGCCATGGACTTCTCTTTTCTTGGCCGAGGTGTCGGGCGAGCCATTCGTCGCGGATGCTATGCTTAGAGGCCGCTTGGGCTTCGGGATCTGGACAATCGATGATCTGGTTCTTTTTAGTTGGGAACCTAGTCCAGAATTTCCTGGCTGACTCTCTGGGCTGTTGAACTATGTGACTTAAGTCATCGGCATCCGGAGGTCGGAGGTATGTACCTTGGAAGTTGTCGCGAAAGGCGTCTTCCAAGTCCTCACAGCTACCAATGGAGTTTTCAGGCAGGCTGTTCAACCAGTGCCGAGCTGGTCCCTTGAGTTTTAGTGGGAGGTATTTGATGGCATGAAGATCATCACCGCGGGCCATATGATATGGAGAAGAAAGTCCTCAATTCATACCGCGGGATCTGTTGTTCCATCATATGATTCGATATTCACGGGTTTAAACCCTTCTGGGAATTCGTGCTCCATTACTTCATCAGTGAAGCAGACGGGGTGTGCGGCGCCTCTATATAGGGCCAAGTCGCGATGTAGCTCGGATGGAGTCTGTTTGTGTTTTTCGTCCCAGACGTGGTTATGCTTGTCACGTCCGGCTAGATAGCCGTCGTCGCGCGCCGGAGCACACCACTGCGATCCGTAGATCGATCTGGTCTGACCTGCTCTATTTTCCAGGTCCTGCCGCAGGTCATATGTATATCCCCAAGCTGTTGTGTCTCTACCTTTACGGGGAGGTAGTATGGGCTGGTGTTCGGCTTGAGTTGTCGTTTTGTCCCGGCCACATGGTGGTCGGTCAGCCGTGTTACGAGCTGATGGTATGGGCTCAAGTGCCTCGTCGTTGAATTGAGGTAGCAGTTTACGCTTCGGGTAACTTTTGGTTGGGCGCTCGAGGTCGTATTCCTCGTCTGCCAAGACATTAGTCCACCTGTCATTGAGTAAGTCTTGATCAGCTTGAAGCTGCTGCTGCTTCTTTTTCAGGCTCCTTGCAGTGGCTATTAGCCGGCTCTTAAGGCACTCATGCTCGTGGGGTTCCTCAGGCACGATAAAGTCTTCGTCGCTGAGGCTCACCTCATCCTTGGAGAGTGGAAGATAATTGCTGTCCTCTGAGTCTTCGTTTACGGACTGTTCATCAGGGCTAACTTGCCCATCTTCCCGATTGGCCTATGCGGAGGTTGGCTCAACGGGGTCTTCTTGGTCTTCGGCGTCATCCAGAGTATTGTTGTCTCTCGTGCCGGTATCATTGTCTCTTCCATGGCGTGATTTAGAGCGGCGTCGCTGACATCGTCGCTTTGACTGCATCCCAGGAGGTTTATCCTCGACTGGATCTTTATCGTTATCGCCGTTACCCTCTTTGGGTGTATCCACCATGTACACGTCATATGAAGATGTGGCCATCCAATGTCCGGTAAACGGCGGGTTTTGGGCCTGCTCTTCTCTGGCATCGTCGTCCATATCGTCGATGTCTTCGGAGCCGTAATCGAGCATGTCAGTTAAGTCCTCGACAGTGGCTATGAAGTGGGTGGTGGGTGGGACGTAAAATTCCCCGCTCTCAGCCCCTAGTACGGGCTGGGCGTAGTTCGGACGTTGCTCCTCTGTAATGACGAGGGATCGCATCAAGTCCAGAGCCTCGCTTAAAGGCGAGGTTTGGCCAAGAAGAAGAGAGTATGTGGAGTACAGCGGGAAGGAGAATCCTTGGCCGAGCTCACACGATGCTGACTCCGAGGGTTCGGAGCCAGTGTCCGGCTTCATGATGGTTACCAGTGACACTACTTCCTCCGGCTCTCTCGCACTAGACCTAGTGGCCGCAGATAGTCCGGCGGGCTCAAGAATCCTGTCTTCGGACCTGGCGATGCGCTTCAGATCTAAGGCCAGAGCGGAGGTTGGGGTCGTGAACCCTTGGAAGATCAAGTCTCCTCGGATATTAGCGACATAGTCCAGATTTCCAAAACTAATCTGGTGACCTGGGGCATAGCTGTCGATCTGCTCTAGATGGCCAAGCGAGTTGGCCCGCAGTGTGAAGCCGCCGAATACGAAGATCTGGCCGGGGGAAAAAACCTCCCCCAGGGCGGCATTGTTGTAGATGACTAATGGAGCCATCGAACCTTCCGATGACGACACAGTGGAACTCTCAATGAAAAAACCAATGTCGGTGTCAAAACCGGCGGATCTCGGGTAGGGGGTCCCGAACCGTGCGTCTAAGGCGGATGGTAATAGGATGCAGGGCGTTGGCATGACAAAGCCTGTATTCACAGGGTGGTTTGAGTCTCGGATGAGATGTTCGCCAAACTGCAAACGGGAAACTAACCGAACCATCACGCAACCATCGTTAATGCGGCCATCATTTGACAGACCTGTGTATAGATGATGGAACAAACCAGAGTAATAATTCCTCGAAAAAAGTAAACCCAAGCAAGAAAAAATTACTAGGATTAATAGCACCTGGTTTATCTGTTGTAGCAATCTGAAGAAAGGTTAGTCCCAAAATTGGGACTCGACCCGCACACCCATTGCTTGATGGGCGATGAAGCGATGTCATGGTGATGCTGGCAAAGGTTGGCTCGCTGAGGCAAAGCCCCCGGTCCAGCTAACGTGACGAAACTGGTCGGCTGGTGACGCTGAAGTCTCTGGAGTAGGTTGATGAAGAGATGGTGAAGCCCCCGGTCTAGCCGAGGTGACGGAGCGGGTCGGTACGAAGATGTTGTAGCTGCCATGTCAGCCGAGGTGTTGAAGCAGTTTGGCATGATGGACATCGGCTTGAAGAAGAAACAGTGCGGCCATGACGACGTTGGTCATAACTTGTGACGCGGTCAATGCCAGATTGATGAAGTGACCGAGCGGCGATGTCGGCGCGCCTGACCCATGCAATCTGTGGGGCAATGGTGTTGATGATGATTTAGCCTTCGCGATGCCGAACTCTTGTTCGGCTTGCCGAGCTGATGATCCGATAGGGTTAGGCTCGGCTCGATGAAGCGACGATTTGTTTAGCGCATGTCGGCAGACGTGGAGCAATGGCTGGTTTGACACCGGTGTGACGGTGAAGATTACCTCCGAAAAGGAGAAAAAATTGTAAGCATGTGTTCGAAAACAAAACACAATACCTAGAGATTCTTATAAAAAGGTTGTCCAATATCCCGTTAATGAAGAAAGGTGAACTCAGGTCGGATTCGTATTCGCGCAGAAAACAGATCCGAAAAGTGATGCACTAATCGGAAGGTTACCGGAGTTTGAACGGTCGGATCAAGTTGAAATTTTGAGAGGTGGTAGATATGGAAATTCCACAAAATTTGAACGGTTGGATCTTCCAAATAACCTTCGAGCTAGGCTCTGGAGACCACGCCCTAAAATCGTCCAGATTCCCGTCCAGATTTTATAGGGCTCCGGTATATCGTTGATTGCCGAAGATTTCTCCATCAGAACTCGATGAAATTTTGCATGGTGGTTGTAGACATAATTCCGCACGATTCCACCAAAGAAATCGTTAAAACGATACTCGAGGAGGCAGTGGAGGCGAATACAAGTTCACTGTCCGGAAAAACAGCACGGTCGCTCAAGGGCAATGTTGACGTTGAGCCCCCGGGCTCCATGAATGATTCCTCCATGATCTTTAGAGAGATCGGAGTTGATGTTGATGAAGGTCATCGTCCAAACATGACGATCTGACGTGGAGTGCAGTCCTCGGTCGAGCCAAGGTGACCAGTCGAGCCGGTGACGAAGATGCCGACATCACAGTTAGTCTGCAGGCGAGCCATTGATCCTTTGTCGATCACACAGCAGAACTCTCAATGAAATCACCATTTTCAGTGTCAAAACCGACAGATCTCGGGTAGGGGGTCCCAAGCTGTGTGTCATGGATCGATGGGTAACAGGAGACAAGAGACACAATGTTTTACCCAGGTTCGGACCCTCTTAATGGAGGTAATACCCTACTTCCTGCTTGATTGATCCTAATGAATATAGAGATTACAAGAGTTGATCTACCTCGAGATCATATGTTGTGGTCTAAAACCTAAGGGTATGATGAGTAATATCATAATGATCTAGCCTCGCCCTATCGACTAGCCTGGCCTCGACTTATATAATGTACCAGAGGCCTAGGATAACAAGAGTCCTAGTCGAATACGTCGGTAGAGAGGAGTCCTTGTCTTGATCACCAAGTATTATAGAATCTTCCTCGTGCATACATCGGCTGTCCGAACTGGCCCATGAGTAAATGGCCATGGGCGTCCTCGGCCCAATCCAACTGATCGGGAGACGACGTGGTGAGTACCCCCTAGTCCAGGACACCGTCACTGGCCTCTAAGACTAACTCATGCATTGCATGGTGATCTTGTTTTCCTGATCATGGGCGTTGTTAAGGTAACAAGGATGGCAGCAACAATATCGGAACAATGGTGTTGAACAGACCCAACCAAATGATAATACTATGAGAATACATCGTTAGATGTTATTACTGTTGTCATACGTATGTTTAACTTTCACTTACTTCCTTAGCCATGAGAGTATCAACTTCCTTCATGTCATATGGTGTGGGCTTCGTCAAACATTACTCATAATGGGGAGTACGGCAGTTGTCGGGTACATCAAAAAAGTATGTCAAGGGACAAGATAGTTTAAGATTGGGATTTGCTACTCTGGCAATGTAGAGATATTCTTTGGGGCGTCTCTGTGTTATGGTATCCATCATCAAGACATAGTGTCATATTATCATGAGGACCCCAGAACATGATAACGAGAAAAAGAACGAAACCGGTAGCACCACTGAAAACAATGTAGTACCGGTGTGTCCACATGCTCGACAATACAAGCATCCCAAACGTTCACATGTCTCTGGTCAGTAGCCCTGGTCCTCCATGCTACTCCACCAGCTACATCATCATGCATTGTTGGGATCCATCATGCTTTGCCCCACTGCATGAGGATTACGGTCCAGACATCACGAGGAAGCAAACACTCAAGCGATATGTGTTGAGTATTTTCTGTCTCTTGGTCACAGAATGGGCATGCCGATGATGTGAGAAGCCCCAATGACTTAGCCTATCTATGGTCCAACATCAATTGTGAGCCACGAACCAGCCAAAGACCTTACAAGTCATCCGTGCGTGAGATCTAGCAGTCCGCGCCCTCGCTAGGGCATTGCATGCACTCAACAAAAAAAATGCTTGGTATGTCGAGCAAGCAGAGAAGCACTCATCCTTCTCCCACACTCAGATGAAACTATCCTCGGTGTCGGGCTTGAGATGTACCTTCCAGCATGTCTCTAACGGAAAGAACTCATGAAGAGCCACCGCAGACATGTTTGGGCTAACGTCCTCCCACCAGCCACCATCAAGAGCATGTTTGGACTAGGCGAGTGGGAAAATTGATATACCATGCGAGTGGATGATGATAAAATGAAAAAAAAATACTATGACCCATGCATAAGAAAAAAAGTGACCTTGTAAATAAAATGAATTATATCCCCATATTATTATTATTATTATTATTACTACTACTACTATTAGCAAATTAAATCTTCTCTGAAAGAACAATGAAGTAGTGAGTCAACATCCAATCTAGGGCTTGTTCAGTTAGGTGAGGTTTGAGGGTGATAAGGGGCATTAAATCCCTTGCAAGTAAAACCCCCCTCAATCCTCTCCAATCCCTTTGGTGAAGGGATTAACCCAACAATGCCTTATAAGATTTGTATCTCTCTTGTGGGTTTGTCGTCTCGTCGATAATTATTCTTGACTATTCACCCAGGCCACTAATGAGGTTCTTCAAGGTTTAAGGTTATTCCATCTTATGGCAGTTTTGACTTCCCTAAAAGCATGGAGGCGCATCATTGTGTAAAATTGGAGATAGAGATGCCAACTTAAAAAACAAATAAAGTTCCGATTTCGTTAAAAGTGTTGGTCATCATGTTTTTTCATTTTTTATTTAACGTACTTTATTTATATATTTTAGTGAAGTTATATCGTTTACTAAAAGATAAGATTTTGATTAACAATCAATTAGTCAATATGATATTTATGTGAAACAAAATCACAAACATAAGTACTCGCAGGTCACTAATTTTTATATAGTTCTTCCACTTCATCACATAACACATGTTATAATTTGTAGGATGAAGGTCTGACCCACAATTAAAAGTAAATATTTGTGAAACTCTAGTCTGAAAGGAAAAAATTATAGGTCAAAATCTAATGAATCATAATACATCATGAATTATGGAAAAGAGTGAGTGGAGTAATTGTGAGTTAAGTCCTTGTCTTAGTAAATCAAAATAGTCTCAATATCGGACAAAGGAAGTACTAATATGTAATGGACAGTGGATTTCTTGCTCTTGAGCTCCATGGAGCCATGTTTTTGAAAAATTGGAAAAAAATCATATTTGAAGTTTGAAAAAATTCTACAAAAATACACATGAACATTGAGGTGTATACTACATTTCTGTTAAGCTTATGACCAAATACGCTTTGGTGTGATCTGTATGAAAAACAAAATCATATGTTCCATCCGTCTCATAATATAAGATGTTATTACAACCAATGTAATATATTGGTTGTAAGAACGTCTTATATTATAGGACAAAGGAAGTACTTTTGTAATGAATAATGTATGTGCTAGAAAGATGTGATTGTTTTGTACCTTGAACAACAACGTATTTCATCATAAAAATTTATAGAGATGTATTATATATGTGAGAATAAGGTTTTTAAATTTTCTGAAACCTGGGCTCCATGGATCCCGGGATTCAAAAGCAATTTTCATATGTAATGAGAGTGGACTTCTTGCCCTAAACCAGGTAGCAAGTTGTTCATAAATAGATATCATTTCTTTATTGGGCCGTGGATGGCATTTCTAAAATCATGTGTTCAAACTTTTCTAGCCTTGGCAAGCATTCATAAAACATATCATAAGTTAAAATGGTACGATTTCTCAAGATTTTATCACTATGTAATTTTTTCTCTTGGAGATGTCGATGTTTCGAGACCGACAATTTCGTAGGGTGCGCGAGTGGTGAATCAAGATGGTAAGATATAAGAAAGGGAGTTTACCCCAGGTTTAGGCCCTCCGGGCGGAGGTATGGCCCTACTCTAACCTTTGATGTTTGCACTGCTCAAGTGCTCGTCCTCTATCCTTAGGATTGTGGGAGATCGGTATCTCGGGTTACAAGCCCTCGCCCTGGCGACAAAGAGGAGGAAGATGGTGGTAGGTGAGAACCCTAGCTCTAGTATGATCTAAAATATGTTGGCCCCCTAAGAAGGTCATTGTCATATGCATTGCCTGATCATTATAGCTTAGCATTTCACTTATATGGTTTCGCAAAAAAAAATCACTTGTATGGCTTTCAAATTTTGCATTATAGATATTGCCACGCTAGATCATTGCATATCCTGGTATACTGCCAGAGACAACATATATAGGGATCTTTTCATGCTCATAGAAAGACCTATGTTTGCATTTAGATGAAGTTGAATAAAATGTAGTGATCATTATAGTTGTTGCTTTTAGCTTGAGAGAAAAATATAGATACGACAAAGAGAGAGAAAGGATAAAAAAGGGTGTGCCAAGGTGGACAAAAAAGTGTGAGAGAGAAGGAGCAACACCATTATCTTTTTAGCGTACACATATAAAATGCTTTAAAATAGCATTAAGTGTTCATGGTTGAAAATTTCCATAAGTACTTCAAAGTAGCATAGCTTCATTGCATTTCATTGTTGAGAGTCCATGAGTTTCATATATACCAGTGGAGAACTTCACATTATAGAACTTGGCTTATATATTTCATTAACAAGCCTCGGCAAATGGGCTCTAGGTATTCGTGAGCAGGCAAGTTGGAGGCACCCCAATTAGTCCATATGCGAGCTTTTCATTTATATATAGCTCTATGTGCATCCTAATAGTTGCATGGGAATCCATACTTCTTGCACAATATCGATCATGAGGTCTTCCTCTTGTCCTAATGGCCAGGTGCGTTGTTAAAGACTTTCTTCTTCTTCACTTATTTCAACTTCCAATGTTTTTTTCTCTTTGCTTTGATTAGGGCATAAACTCATACTTGCGATCAAATTCTGAATTTGTGAAGATTGTAAAATAGAGAGAACATACAACAAGTGATTGTATACGGTCTTGTATTGAGGGTTAGACTAGGTGATTGCCATGTTAATATACTTTGCACAAAATGATTATGAATGTTTACCCAATTAACTTTACATTCTTTTCCCGGCGGACCGATGGGTTTTGGCGTGGGACTCGCCCATCAATCCGAGATGGCGGACATATACGTCCTATTCGCCGTATATATGGGCTAGGTTTTGGCAGTGCATGACAACCCAGACGTTTGGGCCGCGTATAGGGGTCCGATTGGATGGCAATTTCATTACCACACAGTGACCAAGGAGACCTCCTAATTGGCACCTTAAGCGCCCGAAATCTCAACTAGCACCCGCAGGACATCAGATGGGCCGCAACCTACCAACGCGAGCCACTCGGTTCACTTGGATCATCCCCACCTTCGGTTTGATGCTGACTGTTAATGGATTAACCATCAACCATTGACTTTTGAGAAAAAAACATGTATCTGATTTTTTTTAGGAAATTTAAAAATGTTTGCAAATATAAACATTTTATGGTAAATACTTTAGACTAAAAAAGTTTGTGGATTTTAAACATTGTTCACGAATTGGTGAGAAGTTCTCAGGTTTGAAAATTATTCAAGAATTTGAAAATTGTACGTGGTTTCCAAAAAGTTCATGAATTTGAAAAAGTTTATAAGTTTGATAAAAAAAGTCTGTGGATTTTAGAAAATAAAACGGAAACGAAAAAAAGGAACAGAAAATAGGAAAACCCTGTTAGAAGCTTTACAAAACCGACTAAAAAAGCTTCTAGAAGTTTCACAAAACCGGATGATGTAGCTTCCATAAAAAAAAAAGGCAACCTACATGGGCCAGCCCATTTCCTATGTGCCCTTGAAGTGCGCCATTTGTAAAAACGCCTGCAAGTGAGGCCTGAAGCGCCAAATACAAAGTGGGATGACAAGGCCAGAGGGATGAGTGTCCTGTGGTAGTAGATGCTCTACCTAGTGCTAAATCCGAACGCAAGCTCCAAACGTGTCACTACAGTTACGATTTGGTCCCATGCACCCAGCTGGTCCGTCCTAAGCCGCACCAGCTGCGAGTGTGTGGCTGCCAGGCGTCTCCGTCGCGGTTCCTCGTCTCTGGCCTCCAGCCAGAGCACCCTTCTGCAGGCCCGCACTTGTTTAACAACGATCTCGAATAAAATTTGTTTGATTTCGTTTGAATACACGGCCGTGTTCTACAGCTTCAAACCTCTTTAAAAGATGCATACTGAGGACACGCAGTCAGCTGAAATTACAAGAGGTAGACAACCCTCCAAAACACCAGCTAGCGGGCGATACACTCGATGAAAACTGCTGGGTAAATCCTGCTCCCTGGGACCTATATATACCTCATGACGTACCATGAAACATTCAGCACCACACAGAGTCCCAGGTACAGCAAAGCAGCAGAGCCTCCAGATGGCCAGCCAAACCGCCTCATACGTGGTCGTGGCCCTGTGCCTGCTCGTGCTCGTGGCGAGGCATGCCGAGGCGAAGCAGCCCCGGCTCGTCCCCGCGATCTTCGTGTTCGGTGACTCCACCGTCGACGTCGGCAACAACAACTTCCTCGGCGGCACGCGCAAGGAGGGCAAGGCCAACTTCCCGCAGTACGGTGTGGACTTCCCGACCACCAAGCCCACCGGCCGGTTCAGCAATGGCTTCAACACGGCAGACCTGCTAGGTACTACGTGCATTGCAGCTCTTCGATCGGCAGTCACTTCCTTCATCACGAGTTGTCGAGTTCGATCGGCAATGCTTAACAAATTACACCATTCGATGATGAACAGCTCAGCTCCTTGGCTTCCCCCTGAGCCCGCCGGCGTACCTCTCCCTGAATAGGCGCACCGTCAGATCACAGATGTTTAAGGGCCTCAACTTCGCTTCAGCGGGGTCCGGACTTGGGGATCACACCGGCCGCTCAGTGGTACTACCACATTGTTAGCCGTTACGAATTATCTTTCATTTCAACCATATGACATGATCTGAAGTCTGAACATTATGTGCAGGTTGGTGAGGTCATCACGATGACCCAGCAGGTGGAGTCCTTCGCGACGGTTGTCAAGCACATGCACCAGAGCTCAGGGTCGAGGAGAACGGCCAGTCTCCTCTCCAAGTCCATCTTCTTCATCAGCACCGGCAGCAACGACGTGTTCGAGTACTCTTTCTCCCGCAGCAACGACAGGAAGTTCTTGGCCGGCCTCGTCGCCGCCTACAAGGACTATCTGAAGGTACCACTACGTAGTAGTACTCAGCAAATCAGTTAGCTAGTCTGCAGTTGTGTTCATCTCCACAGCATCAGACGAACCACAAGAACTGCAAATTGACCTGTGAAATTCTGCGCAGGCACTCTACCATCTGGGCGCGAGAAAGTTCAGCATCGTCAGCATCCCGCCGCTGGGCTGCACTCCGTTGCAGAGGCTGCGCCGGCTGGAGCAGATGGGCACGCAGGGCTGCTTCGACCCACTCAACGATCTCTCGCTCGGGTCATACCCGCTGCTGGCCGCGATGATGGAGGAGCTGGCCCACGAGCTGCCTGGCATGGCCTACTCCCTCGGAGACGCCTTCGCCATGGTCTCCTTCGTCTTCGCCAACCCACATACGCCCGACTGGAGTAAGCAAATCGCCTTGGCACGGCTCCTTGCCTGTGCAAATACCCCGTGGATCTCTTCTAACTGTGATTTTGCCGGCCTGCTCTTGTAGGCTTCACGGAGCTTGAGGCGGCGTGCTGCGGCGAGGGTCCGTTCGGGGCGTCGGGGTGTAACCAGACGGTCCCGCTGTGCGGCAACCGCGACAGCTACCTGTTCTGGGACGCCAACCACCCGACGCAGGCCGTGTCCACCATCGCCGCGGAGACGCTCTTCGCCGGCAACCACACGTTCGTCAAACCCGTCAACGTCCTCCAACTGACCAAGCTGTGACCGTGCTCGTGCGCGAAATTTATAGCGATATGTATTTTGTCTTCTCTATTATCGTCTAAATAAGAGTAGTCAGATAATATAGGGCTACCGGGTAAGAGAACGGACGTTTGGTGGCCGAGCTGCCTGCAGGCCGGAATCTCGCGCATGCAGTATAGCGCCGCGATGTGTGCGTGCCTATTGTCTCGCGGGTATACGGTAGATAGTAAATGCAAATACATGTGTGCCGTCGGCTGATGTGCTAGCGCTGTACGTGGGCCTCTAGTGTGCGGGATACACAAGCACGTCATGTACTGCCGGGCTGATTTGAAAGTAGCACATGTAGCTTTGGAGCAACTAATTAACGAGCGCTTCTTTCGGATCGCGCGCACTCTGCCATTCGTCACGTGTCGCGTTTTTGGCGCTTCCTTCAGATTTTATTTTTTTATTTTTCTGCATGCGTTTTCGGCTTTTTAAACGGTTTTTTTTTTTGGTTTTTTTTGACATTTCGATTTTTTACTGGTCTTCCTTAGCTTTTAGATAAAAAAAATTGAAAAAAAACTTTTGCGCGAAAAATACGCGTTTTTTTTCTTTCACGAGAGTTACGGTTTTGCTTCCGCGAGAGTCACGGCTATACCCTTCGAAAACGAAAAAAAATGTTTTCTATTTTTTTGCTTCCGCGAGAGACACGGTTTTGCTTCCGCTAGAGGCACGTTGTCCTTTTGCGAGAGTCACGGCCATGCCTTTCGAAAATGAAAAAAAAACGCATTTTTTTCCTTCTGTGAGAGACACGGTTTTGTTTCCGCGAGAGGCACGGTTGTGCTTTCGCGAGAGTCATGGCCGTGCCTTCGAAAGAGGAAAAAAACGCGTTTTTTGTTTTTTTTTCTTCCGCAAGAGGCACGCTTGTGCTTTCGCGAGAGTCATGGCCGCGCCTATCGAAAATGGGAAAAAATGCGTCTTCTGTTTTTTTTCTTCTGCGAGAGGCACGGTTGTGCTTTCGCGAGAGTCACGGCCGTGCCTCTCGGAAAACGAAGAAAAAACATATTTTCTATTTTTTTCCTTCCGCCAGAGGCACGGTTGTGCTTTCGCGAGAGTCACGGCCATGCCTCTCGGAAAACGAAAAAAAATTTCTGTTTTTTTCCTCCCGTGAGAGTCACGGCCGTGCCTCTCGGCAACGAAAAAAACCACATTTTTTCTTTTTTTTTTGCTTTCACGAGAGGCACGGTTGTGATTTCGCAAGAGGCACGGACGTGCTTTTGCAAGAAGCACGGGCATGCCTCTTTTGGAAAGGGAAAAAACCTGTGCTCGCGGGTCGGTTTTTTCATCCTGTTTTTTATCCCATTTTTTCATAAAAAAAAGTTCGTCAAAACGTATCAATATGGAATCTAGTTTTGAAGATCTCGACGCGAAGAATCCAACAGTAAAAACGGTTCAAGATTTGAACGCACGGTTTAAGAGATAAAACATAAAAAGGGAAAACTCCCGGGTTGCGACAAGTGGCGCACGTACAGCGCGCCACATGTCGCAACCTGGGAGGTGGGAATAATCTTTGTAACGAGTACTACTCAACTAGTGATTTTGCCTTTACATTAGTGACTGATTTGTGTTGCTTTGTGGTATATCATGTAAAAATGCAGGCTTCCCAAAAAAAAGGCCACCTAAAAACTGTAGTTTTCTTTTTGATTAAAATTCATCAATGTGTAGTTTTCCGTTTCACACAGAAAAATGTGCACCAAAAAAATGACATAAAATGTACGAGCCTTTGCTAAATTTGAGAAAGAATTAAAGAAAAGGATGCGTGGGCTATCCTGGTTTTAAGGAGTTGATGGAGTCAAATCCCGTGACGTGTACATGGGTCTGACGTGATGCGTGCGTGCCCCGCGACGTGCAGCTGGTGTGCACTCCTGTACATGAGCCGACACTGATTATTTAATACCAAATACGGGCGCTGTCCAGCTGACTCTTCTACGATTAGAGTCAATATACGGTAGCCTCATGCACTCCTGGCGCTGATCGCGACAAGCATTGACAGGGGTGATTACGGCCTGCAGGTAGCTCGGCCACCAAAGGCCATTTTCGTACCGGGTAATCAAGCGGTTATAAAACATTATCTTACCGACATGCACGGCGATAATACTTACCCCAATTCATCTGTGTTTGGATTAGAAATCTCTTTTTATAAGGATTTGGAATTTGTACTGCAAATTTTATCGAGATATTTAAGTGGACTTGGAAGAGTCTCTCAATCAATCAATCAATCATGACATGCCTTGCTATAGAAGAAATAGTAAAACTGAGCCACCTATGACCACCGACGGCGATTTGAGCTGGGCTCGGATATTCGGTGGTCCCACCACTCCCTATTTTTCGAGCGTTAATAACACCTTATTAACTCTCGAAAAAAACAATTCATCTTATTAACTCAAAAGTTTTCAGGAATACAAATAATCTCTGGCCTATTAACCAGCCCCAAATGTCGACCATAAGGTAATGTAGTCGCAGCCTGTGAGCTTCTAAGTTCATGCTTCTCCTCTCATGGGCAATCTCAACTGATGCAAAACCTTTCATCTTCTGCTTTACTTCTTGAATGATACTCCCTCTATAAAGAAATACTAGATCATGATGGGCACGGATTGCCGTGCCCGTCTATTTGTACGGTAATACAATTGGGGTTTTCATAAATATATCAATGCATAAAAAATAAATTGATTTTAGGATAAATTGTCCATATATTTGCCGGTTTTATAAAACATAGATCATACAAATGCGATACAACTTGCAAATGACAGTTTTTGCTTGTTATTTTATCACGTTATTTGAGGAAACCATATGTAAAACTGAAAAAGGTATGTTATTTCTTAGTAGCCCTTCCATCAATGGAAATACTGTATGTAGGGATGTCAACAACTAAGTGATATTCAATATAGGATTAATGTGATAATTTGTAAACTAATTTAGAAGAATAAACATTCTTCTATGGCAAAGGTGTGCAAATGAAAAATTACAAGGAAAGGAACAAGGAGGCTTGAAAACTCTTCACTTTTGCTTTGTCACTCTTGCTCATTCAAAGCTAACATTGCAGATGCCGCTTGAACGAAATCCATTCACAACTTTTGAACTACGAATTTGCTTTGGCTCAAATCATTTGAACTACATGGATGACACTGGAAAGAACAGAAAACAAAGTTTAGAGAGTCGTAACAGTGCAATACCATGCCAAAGCAAACAACCTGTAGGTGATGAAGATGGAGCTCACTGCTGATTAGCATTAAGGATTCATCTGCAGTGCCACCCACTGCAGTATATAGTGGATAAGAAGATCGGCTGCTAAAATAATCAAAATACAACAGCACATGAACAACTAAGAGCACACAAATAATTGTTGGTAAATAAACAAAGAGACTGATTCCCAATAAGGTGCATCTAGGAATATGTAGCGTCCCTTTTGAATAATCACTAAACTGTTGATAGAAGGATGTAAGTTTAGCATGACTAAAAAGGATCCTAACTTAGGTATATGCTTCCTAGCACAGAGAGAAGGACGTGATCAGCAATGGCAAAAGCAAATCTGCACATAGTAAATGACCTGATACAATTAGACTATACACTAAGAAAAGTTGGAACAAAATGATTTGCAGAGTTTACAAACTTAACTCTCCAGCATCCGGAGCAGGCTATAAAAACTGAAAAATTGTATGTTCTCTTGCTGAAGAGGCTCTACGTCGGTTGTATGACTGAATTTCTTTTCTGCACTTTTGCTCAACTTCAGTAAGTCTCAGAGGTTTCATTTGCATCCTACTGATGCACTTCCCACAGATCTATTTTCTATTCAGCACTAAATCTTTGCATCGGCCATCCACGGATGGCGGATTGATCTTCACTTCACGGATCACACATTCATCTTACACACCGAATGAACTCCTCCTTTCGACTGCCGTAGTAGACATTAATAGCAAGGCACTGCCTAGTAGGACATTAGCAGCTACCTCAAGCCTCCACCTCTCCTCGTCGATGGCGCTTAATCCCATTAGATTGTACATCCTGCCGGGGTTCCCGAGCCTGACGAACAGCCACGGCTTCTGGGCTGTGCCGCCACTGCCAGCCGTGGCCGACGAAGAGGATGACGAGGCGGGGGTGCTGCTAGTGAGGCCGTTCGCCCCCATGCTTCTATGGTTCCAGCGGACGATGAAGAAGATTTGTGCTGCTGGATCAGAGAGGGTGAGTGAAAAGGGGCAGGAGAGGAAGCCTATATACACGTACCAATTGGAAACTGAAGTGTCCAGCACATGAGACGTTGGCCTCCGCCATGAATGCGTGCTTAGAAACTGAAGTATGATTGTGTGTTTGAAGTCTGAGTGGAGCAGTTTCCAGGAGATGAGCCGCCATTATGGCCCATGTCTCCTCACCTTTCTACTTCCTCTGTTCGAAATTACTTGTCAAAAAATGGATGTATCTAGATGTATTTTAGTTCTAGATACATTTATTTCCGAGACAAGTAATTTCGAACATAGGGAGTACCTCGCAGCCGTATCTCCCGACGGTTGGATTGACTGGATCCCCATCCAATCGCTCCTCGGCTGGATTCCATCATAGGCCGCCCACGTCATCTGCATCGATCGCCCGCCGCATCCTCTATGTATCGACTGCCCTCGATTGATTCCTCTCTTGAGCGAGTTTTTCTTTCTTTTATGGAGACGGTATTGTGTCTGGCCGCTTGTTGCCTTGGGCTGAGCACGAAAAAGGGCCCAATTAACCACGGGGCTCCGAAAAAGCTACGAGAGTAGCTGCCCTTGCGACTTGTGGCCCATTTAGCGCTAAATGCACCTGAGACAATGATCTAACGTTCAGGAATATCTAGCAGACAAAATGGAACGGCCAAGAATGCCCAATTCATGAGAGAGTAGGAATTAGGTGCAGTTTTACTGTTCTTAATAAGAGCGTTTAGATCACTACTTTCGTGATCTAAACGCTCTTATATCCTTTTACGGTGGGAGTAGTCGTAGAAGTTCCAAGGTATTCACCCATCAAATGGCTCATCGGTAGCAACAACAGTTTTAGTACAAGCAAGGTCCATAGCCAGGGATAGAGCTTTATTGCTTGCCATCACCTCGAGAATCTTCGGCAATATTAGATTGGACTACGATTGCTGATGCCCCCCCCCCCCAAACACGCTAGTTTCATCTCGGCAGACAGCAGCGAAAGCACCCCTGTCTTCATGACGGCCAATAGCCGCATCCACGTGAATCATAATTGCACCCGAGGGTGGCGCAATCCACTCTACTTCGGTTTGAGGAACTTGAAGTCTCACTTGTGCCCTTCCTAAAACTTCAGCTCGATTATCTAGGTAATTCTTGATGAACCTGAACGTTGTGAGAGGAGACTGGAATTGCTTTTCTTCGTGCCGGTCACTAGCATTCTCACAAAACTGTGATGAAGCATTGATCTTGGACTTCTATCAGCCATAGCTTTGCATTATCATGTCTATGCGCGATTATGAGCTCCACCAGATCCTCATCTAACAACTGACCACACATATTTCGCCATTGTGCACTGTATCAACGCATGGTTCCACGTATCCTCTGGCGAACTGCACATTAGACACAAGCTACTTTTTGCCAATTATTTACCTCATCGTCCACGCAGCCCATCTGTCTGTCTTGCATTAAGCGAGACGGACGGAACTCTCGCAGCGAGCGACTAGCGGACCACAGTATTGAGCCAGCCTCTTAGCTCATATTCTCGAAAATATAGAGTAAAAACAATGCGCTCGCAAGTGATCGATCCTGGACCTCCATGTTTCTTCGAGGCATTGCTAGCCAGTGTGCTAGCACCGGGTTCATGTACAATAGGTAGGGCGCGACTTACTAGAAGGAAAAAAGAGAGGGTTTTTCACATTGGTCCATTTCCTTTTTCCTGTTCTTATAGGTTTTTTTTTCTTTTTTTTGTTATTTATATTTGGTTATCTCCGCCCCCCCACCCTTTTTTGTTTTTTGTTTGCTTTTCTTATGTGTTCTCCTTTTTTATTCTTTTCTTTCATTAATTGTTCTTACCGTTTTCCTTTTCTAACACATTTTCCATGTTTTAATCTTTGGTTTTTGTTTCTTTCTTTGTTTTTAATGCTTTTTGGTTTTCTTTTTTTCTCTAGTTTCTTTAATTCATTCGTTTTTCACACATTCTGGATTTGTTACTTCGGTTTTATTTTCATTTTCTTTTTTCTTTGGTTTACTTTTGTTCCCTTTTTTGTTTTCATATTCCTAGTTGTCTTTTGTTTCTTCCTGCATTCATTCTGTATTTTTTATATGTCAACAACATATTTCTAATAAACGTTAAACATTTTCTTCCAATACAAATTTAACATTTTTTCAATACACGGTCAACATTTTTCTATACATATTTTTTAACATATTTCAAATGCTTGATTAATGTATTCCAAATTCAAGATTAACATTTATTGGATACAAGGTAAACATTTTTTCTATACACACTTTTGAACTTGTACAAATTCTTGACTAACAATTTCAAATACTAGATCAACATTTTGTAATACATGGACAACATTTTTTATGCCCATTTAACATTTTTTTTCAAATCCTTGATTAACATTTTCTAAATGCAATATTAACATTTTTTGAACAAATGGTCAACATTTTTTCTATACACATTTAAAATTCTCCAAATATTTGTTCAACTTTTTTTCAAATGCTTGATTAAGATTGTTTATATAAATGATCAACAAATTCTTCATTTTTTAAATACATGGTCAACTTTTTTTCTATACACATTTAATATTTTTCTGGTGATTGATCAACAATTTTCAAATACTTTTTCAACATTTTTTTTCAAATGTTTGATTAACATTTTTATATATATGATAAAAGTTCATTATTTTTTAATACATGGTTATCTTTTTTAAAAATAATTGTTCAACATTTTTCAAAGATTGATTAACATTTTTATATACATGATAAAAACATTTCATCGTTTTTTAATACATGGTCAACATTTTTGCTATACACATTTAAGATTTTTCAAATACTTGATAAAAAAATTAAAATATTTTTTCCAAAAAAATTCAAATGCTTGATTAAATTTTTTTGAATACATGATCATAAAATTTATAAACATTTTTACATATGACTAGCAAGATGCCCGTGCGTTGCATGGAACATCAAGATACATTTGTATGAGTAGTCTATCTTGTGGGAGAAAAGGATGAACGAGAGAAGGTCTTATTTGCAAATGCGGAGAGGGGTGTGGGTATCTTTTTGTAAAATTGCCATAGTTTCCTTCCTATCCGTCAGATATAAATCGGACAGCCTATATTGCAAAATGACAGGCACACCATCATCACCAACCTTGTTTTTATTAGAGTAGAGATAATTATTTTCTTTATACACATTTAACATTTTGAAAATCCATGAGCATTTTTCGGAATGGAATGAAACATGTTTTTGCATTGTGGATACATTCTATAAAATGTCAGGAAAATATTTTTGAAATGTGTGATCATTTTTCAGGTGTCATGAACATTTTTTATATTAAACACAATCATTTTTATAATTGTGCAGACAAAATTTCTAGACTGCATATATTTTTTAAATAAGCAAATGTACATAACCATCTCAGTAAATTATTTTTCAAACATAATTTTTTTAGAATATTTTGAAATAAAAACAAGAGGAAAAGAGTAAGTAAGGAAAAAAATCACAAAAAACAAATGATTGATCGGAAATACCCTCTTTGCCGCACAATGCGGCAAGTTGTCGAGCGCACGGACCTCCATAACCCCCCAGCGCGAGAAATGTCAACTTTACATCAGCAAGACCGCCAGCTTTGGGAACCTTCAAAAAGGTTCCCAGAATTGTTTTTTCGCTTTCGTTCAAACATTTTTTCGGTTTCTTTTGGTTTTGGTTTTTTTTAATTTCTTAATATTTCATTTTCTTTTTTCCTTTTTAAAGTATACTAGCAAGATGCCCGTGCATTACACGGAACGTGAAGATGCTTTTTTTTTAAACATCTGTTGTCATTGACCCTTGCAGGAGTAATCTCATGTGTAAAAACTAATGATATCTCGATAAAGGGAGATAAGATAAGGAGGAGTGGGGCATGGTGGTGATTGGTGGTCGGACTGAGCGGAGGCATGGAGATGGACGACGCCGTCAGCGGCCATCATACCAGATTGTTTCAGAGGCTTCTTTTTTAGTTGCTCAACAATAAGGTTGTGGGAGATAAGAATGAACAGGGGAAGGCCTTATCTGCAAATATGAAGAGAGGTGCGGTTATTTTTTTGCAAAATTACAATAGTTTGCTCTTTATCCGTCAGATATAGATCGGACGGTCTATATTGCAAGATGGCACGCACACCATCATCAGCAACTCGGTTTTTTTATAGGAGTAGAGATTTTTCTATTTCAAAAAAAATCTGGAAATTTTAAAAAAATTTGTTTTGAAAACATATTACAATTTTTTTAAATACATTTGGATTATCAAATTTTGTTCAGGAGTTTCCAAAAATATTCTTGTATCTGGAATTGTTCATAAATTTAAAACAAATTGTGTTATGCAAATATTGTTTGTGGGTTTCATAAAATGTCCCTGTTTCATAAAAAATGTTTGTGTGTTTCAAAAGATGTTCACGTTCCTAAAATTGTTTGTGTTTCCGAATTTTTCTTTGGAATTAAAAAATCTGATGTTTTACTTTTTTTGTGTTTTCAAAACCGATTCATGAGATTCAAAAAATGTTCCTTCTTTAAAAAAACCTCCTTTTTCGAAGATGTTTGTATTTTTTTAATAAATATTAACAATTGAAATGTGTCAGCGTTTCATAAATCATTCATGTTTTGTTTTCCGAAAAAAGTTTTGTGTTTGAAATTTGAAAAATGTTCGGATCTGTGCTGGCATTGATTCTTATTGTTTTCGCGCTGCTCTGTAACATTTGAAAATGTTAGGAACGCTCACCAGCTCTACCGGCTAGCATCTAGTCCTCTGTCTCTTGTAATTGATCGGCTGGGGAGGGTGATTTTGTTTAGCGCTACAGTACCAGGCTCCGCTACAGTAACTGTTCGTTTCTGATCGACAATCTGCCGCACAAAGCGGCACATAGGAGTTCCCAAGAAAAGCAAACGCACAAAAAAAGAACGAAGAAGCAAACTGGCCGGCCCACCCCAGCGACTGGGTTGGCTACTAGGCTTGTAGCAATCTACTGTAGCATACCCATTGTTCGCGCGGTACATTAGCAAAGTTACATGTTTGTCATTTTTTTGGAAGAGACGATCTTTATTTTTTTGGAAAAGTCGAACAAATTGTTAACAACACGCAAAAAAATCATGAACACTGGTTATTTTTTGGAAAATCAAACAAATTTTGGATAAATGAAAGTGTTTTTAAATTATGATTTTTCAAAAACTGAACATTATTCAGAAAAAGCGAACATTTTTTGAGATCACAAACACTTCTCAAAAACATTTTTATTAAAAAAATAACATTTTTCGAGAAACGTGATCAATTTTTTTGAAATGACGATCAAAATTTGCAATTCTGTTTGTTAACATTTATTCTTTTTGGAATAATTAACTTTTAGTTGAATTTGCAAACAATTTTGCAAAACAGTAACATTTTTTGGAAAACATGAGCAAAAGTTTGAATTGTGATTATTTTAGAAAAATGAGCAACCTTTTAAATTATAAGCAACTTTTGAAGATTTTGATTTTTTTAGATTGTGAAGTTATGAAAAAAATAAAAAGGTACAAAAAACTTGAATCCTAGATGAAACAGAAATGACTGTGACGAAAACCTACAGAAAGAAAAACGTATTCAGTAATATTTTACAAGGTTCTCGAGCGGGAAGAAAATATTACAGAAAACAATATGCTAAAGCTAGATAATGGGCGGGCCCTGTTTATCACTCGCTCGGCCGTCCTTGTGGGTTTGATTGACCCTTTGACACATAGAGCCTCATATAAGAAATTTGCTCCCCCAAAGGCTCAGAGAAAATGAATTCATTGCGCCAAAACCACCCTAAAAAAGCTGCTCCCACAAGCAATCGAGCTCACACTATTTACTTCAAAACAGATTGCCTAACCACTACAGCTAGTAGGCGCTAGTGAAAACTCTCAGCGGAGTAGTTTAAGGACAATTGTAGCCGCACTATTTATTGCATATACATTTTAGAACAAGGTGACCTTTTTTTAAAAAATGCGAACAAAATTCCAAAGTTCACAGATTAAAAAAAAGAATTTAAAAAATATTATGTACTAAAAAAGGCCATGAATTATAAAAAACTCATTGATTTTGATAAAAAAAAAGTTCATCGATTTTTAAAAAAGTTCACAAATTATAAAACTTAATCCATTTCAAAAAGGAATTCATCAATTTTGAAAAAGTTCACAGATTTTCAAAATAAGTTCACAAATTTGAAAAAGGATCATCGTTTTTCCAAAAACGTTCATCGATTTTGGAAAAAGTTCATCAATTTTCAATAAGAATTTCACGAATTCGAAAAAATGTTCTTCAATTTTGAAAAAAGTTCACAAATTTGGAGAAAAAGTAAAGTTCATCGATTTGAAAAAAGTTCACAAATTGGGAACAAAAGTTCATCGATTTTGAAAAAATAAAATCAACAACTTCAAACAAGTTCATGGATATGGATAAATTTCACGGATTTAAGAAAAAGGAAAAAAAGAAAGAAAGGAAAAAAGAAAAAGAGAAAACGAAAGAAGAAAGGGAGGAAAAGGAAGAAGTTTTCACAAGATGCGTTGTGGGTGTATGGATAGTGGAGTTTATCTAATACGCCAAGATCGCGGGTTCAAATCACTAGGAACACAACTCACGCACGCGTTTTTGAAGTTGCAGTTTTAGCAAAGAAGAAAAAGGCAAAACGGGCCATCCAGCTCGGGTGGGTGGGTGGGGCTGGTGGTGCTTTCGTTATATCTATGTATCCGACCCATGCACCCATGGGAGTACAATCTGAAAAAAAACTTGAACTCCTACACCCCATCGAAACTGGACCCTCATCTTCGAATCCCTTAAATCGGTACCCTCTACTTCTCAATCCCAATCAATATTGACCTTCTACCTATTTAGCAAACCCAGAAAAAGGACAATCCCAACTGGATTCATCCGCTACTCTCACTGACATTATGAGTCCGCATGTCATTTTCATCCTTCTCCTTCCCTCTTCGTCCATGTCCTTATCTCCCCTCAGTGTTGAAATGTCTGAGACACAGGCCCAGGCCCACCTAACTGATTGCCCTTAGCATGTCGGGCTAGCTACCACTGGTACAGCGAGGTGTTATACAAACTGTTTTTAACCCCTTTCCACGACGGCATTTTTAACCGTCGTCTAGTGAGTGTGGACGATAGGGGGGTCCTTCCCGCACAACCTAGAAACCATCGGGGATAGACCCTCTAGTCACACATGCTGGGCAAAATGACTCATGTGCTACGGACGAGCGATCAAATATGATTATACGTATATGTGTGTTAATAAAATACAATTATAGAGGCCCAATCGTTTCCGGTCATAAGTACAACTCACACAGTCAGTCCCAGACAAATGTTTCCATTCGTATGTACATTCCACATAGTCAATTCAAGGAACACATTTCTGTTAGTATGTACATCCCACACAGTCAATTCAAGAAGTACGTTTCCATTTGTATATACATCCCACACAGTCACTCCAAGGAAAACGTATCCGTTCGCACATACATCACACACAATTTTTCCCATTAAATTGTTTGTCATAGTGTTGCCATTGCAAATCATATTAATAATTTTATCATTTGTGTTATTGAATGCATCACACACGGTACGTAGAAGAAACTGTGTGGCATAGGATGTTCATCACACACACTTTCTATGTGGTATACGTTTATGCAGGGTGGCCTAACGCAAACAGTTTTCAAGAGGAAGTCGTGTGTGATTGTTCATTGATCCAACACGTTTTTTTCTAGAAACTGTGTGCATTGTCTGAGGTCATCGTCCACGGTATTTTCTCAATAACCATTTGCAATAGAAAAACCCAGTTAGCAGCAATTAGCAGGCTAATTGGCCTATTATTAATAATCTATTTATTAATCAAATTGACATTTCATATTAAGCACACAATATATTTCATTTTTGTATTAAGGAAGTATGATTTCATAATTGAAATATATCAAAGTACAACATCATATAGCTTCAGCCAGTTACATCATATGGGCATATAGCTAGCTACCCCATTACAAAACTGCACCAGCACAAAGTTTGACATGCAACATCTATAACCTTTCAAAACTAGAATCATAGACGCTCTGGAAAACTGCTGAAGCGGAAGGCGAATATTGAGCCTTCATTGATGTTGAAGGTCTTTGCAAATTTAGGCCTGTGCATGTGGATGATTGATCGTCCATCCTCCGTCTTCTTCAGGAAGACTTCAACATTGAACCATGGGTGTTGTATGAATACATTCATTGCCCCCGACCATACAGGTGGTTTGAGAGGTAATCATTAGTGAATTGCTTTGGAAAGGCCTGAAAACAAGGATATGCATAAATATTTTCTCTAGATTTGAAATGGCGCAAAGGAATAAAAAGAAAAAGGTATAATAGTTAGTACCATCATGTAGTAAACTAATGTCTTCTTCATTGTGCAGACAAAGATCTTGTTATTTTTTGTCACTAATGTCTTTATCCTAACAATCTTTCTAAGTTTCTTGACTTGACGGATATTCATGGACAAATCATTTCCCCATATGCAAAAAGGGTTGAACAGTGGGTCAAAACCTCTGACAGCAGGACCTATATGTGCAAGACCAAATTATTAAAAACCTAAATATTAGAATGGTTCCCGCAATTGCACAATAATGTGCTATTAGACAAAGGACCATGCACGTGCAAACCTCGATTTTAAACCTCAGTGCTTCCCATTGTTTTCCTGCAACACGTATAAGGTAGTTAGTGACCAGGTTAAGTGAGGGTTGGCATGCTATCAGTCAAATATGTTGATGAAAAATAAACACCACCATTGTTGTCGTCTTCCTCAGTTCCTCTCCATGAAGCTGTGTTCGGCCAAGCTCTTGTGCGCCCAATTAGCGAGGTAAGATGCTTCCCAGGGCACAACCACTCCCGGAGTTGCACACAACAGCAACATCACCAAGCTGCCGCATCGTTTCATCCGTGTGTAGCAGATGCAGATTTTGGAGAGAGGGGAGAAATAAATTGAGAGAGAAGATGTATATGACATGCAGGTCCATCTAGTCAGTGAGAGTAGAGGATGATCTCGGTAGGGATTGTGTGTTTCTGGCGCACCAAACTAATCTAGGCTCAGACAAGGTTAGGATTGACCGGGATCAATAAGTATGGGGTGCTGATTTCAGAGATTAGAAGGTGAGGGTCCGATTTCAATGGGCTATACGAGTTCAAGTTTTTTTCCATACTTTACCCACATCGAGCATAGCGGCCATCATTCCTCCTGTTTCCGACCATTGTTGAGGGCTAAATGAATTTTTGACCCATTATACATGACAGTGTCTCCCACTACTACAGGATGCTGCTAACGCGACACTACAATCAAACACCCTTTGACGAAATTGTGTGTGATGCATTAATCGCAAACAGTGATGTAGAAAACCCATCAAAAAAGATGCAAAACATTTGCGCTGGCGGATACATCAAACACGGTTCAGATTTTAGTTGTGCGTGCGATGCGGGGCATATGGTTCAGTTCAATAAACTGTTTGCGATGAGGCAAAACAACAGACACAAGCAGCCAGATGAATGTGTGTGCGATATACGGCATACAATTCACTCGGATAAACTGTTTGTGATGAGGTGGAACAACAAAAATGGGCAGTCAGATAAAGGTGTGTGTAATCTACGGCATACAGTTCACTCGGACGAACTATTTGTGATTAGGCAACACAAAAGAAACGGCCATCTAGATCAAGGTGTGTGCAATATACGGCATACAGTTCACTCGGATGAACTGTTTTCGATTAAGCAACGAAACAGAAACGATTCAACCAGATCAAGGTGTGTGCAGTGGAGGGCATACAGTTCATTCCAATAAACTGTTTGTGTTGAGCCAAGAGAATAGAAACGTTTCGTGTAAACCAGATGTGTTTGATACGCAACAAACATCCAATTACATAGGTGGCTAGTACACGCATGACATTTCCACACACCAAGTAAATTATTACATGCATAATTAACTAAGATAAATGATCATCTGATCATCATCTACTTCTTGTGACGCTTGCCGCCACTACTCTACTAGGATAAACAGAACAATATTATTTACTGTGAATAGTGTGTTGTGTTGGGCGCACAAGTATATGGATCATAGCCTTGGGTGAGCAATGTGCCCGCATGTGTTGTGCTAGCTCGATGATCCTTCTATGCTAAGTTTTCATTAATTGATGGCATTTTATGATCATGCCACCGTTTCCCACCATTTCCTCACCGGTTTCCCGCTGCCACCCAGCGATATTGCGCATAAACCTAGGTGACGCATGACGCACCGAGGCAACAACCGCAGCCTGTAGCACATTCACCTTTTCCAAGCATGCCAACCCACCAAAGCATCGCCTCTGCCATCAACCTCCTCGACGAGGAAAACAAGAAGGCGCCACGGCCCGTCGAGGCCGAGGCGCTCCCCGGCAATGCGATGGACGACATCGTGATGCGCGCCATCGCCAGGGTTGAGCAGACCCTTGGTGCATGGCGCTTCAGTGCCGCGGATCCAGATAGGCATGTCAGTGCCAAAAGGCTGCAACATGCCGCACAACATGGTCAATGATGCACCGCAAAGAAAGCTAGGCACGTCCGCGCCGATAGGTTGCGGCTTGCCACATCGCGAGACCATTGGAGCGCCGCAGAGCGAGAAGCGTGGCACGCCGCACAGCAAGAGCGAATCTGTCGGCTCTTGCCTACTGTCGACAGGGCATCGCAGCTGGGTATACGTCCCGCCAGTACCCCCATTCCTCGCCATGAGTGGGCAGAGGCCATCTATGCCGTACTTCCATAGAGGCCGGCCGCGCCGTACTTGCACCGGGCGCCCGCCGCGCCGTTTTCATGGGTCACGCCGTTCGCCTTGTCCGTGGCCCGCTCGATGCTAACGCGCTGGTCGCTAGGATCGACCGCCTCCTTGGCCCAGGTGTCTACCTGGGCGCAGTAGAGGAACATGGCTGCCGCATCCTCGAGCTGGTGATCTTTGATGAAATAGCCAACTTGGAGCTCAAGATCGCGCTCCAGATGTACCGCGAGCATGTCGACCGCTTGGCCGAACGCCTGCATGAGTTCATGCAGAGCCAAGAGCTACTGTAGGCAAGGGCTACTGGTCATGGACGCATTTATTTTGTTGACTCATTTTGACATGGACAACAATCATAATATTGCTCTGTTTCAATGTGTGTACTTTGTTTTTCATTCTTATATGTTTTGTTTCAATGTGTGTAGATATGTGTTCCATTCTGTTTATTGCTCTGTTTCAATGTGTGTATTTTGTTTTTCGTTCTTATATATTTTGTTCTTATATGTGGATAATAACAACTAGATAAAAATTAGTATACGGAAATAGATAAAGAATATATATATATATATATATATATATATATATATATATATATATATATATATATATAATATCATCACTTTATACGTGATGATACTTAACTACAATGTACAATGCATAAAATTGAAAACGAACAATACTAAAACTAATAATCCTTCCTGGGGGTAGTATTCCGGCAACCCTAGCCAGCAGCTCCCTGGCGCGCGGCGTCTTCTTAGTGCAGAGGCGGTACTCCGCCTCCTTCGCCTCGCAGCGCTTGACGTACCGATCTGCCTCTTGCTGGCGGAGGAGCGCGAATGATCTTGCCATTTTGTTGGGCGCCCACTTGAGCTCCTCGTCAGTGGCACACTGGAGCTATTCGCCCACCTCCATGCAGCGATGAGGTGCCTAGCGCCTTTGACCTTCCTCATGAAGTACCCGTCTTCATACACCTCCTTCGCACGACGACGCGCCCGCCCCCAAAGCTCCTCTGCCTCCTTTTTCTAGACGGCCTCACGGGCTTCACAAGCCGCCAGGTACCTGGCTTCGTCCTACGCCATCTCCTTCTTGAACGCCACTTGCCTGGATTTCTCAGCGAGCGGCAACGATTTCCACAGACAAAGATTATACTAGACCCAAAACCACTCCAAAGTTGGGGGGGGGGGGTCCGGCGCAACCTCGTCCGCCAGCCCGTAGGGGTCCTCCTCGTCGCTGCTCTTCGACTGAACGTCCTCAGGGGGCGGCGCCTCCTCGTCGGTGCGTGGGGCAGATCAGCTGTGACGCCCCCGATTCAATCGTACACTAATCATGCACGCAAATGTGTACGATCAAGATCAGGGACTCACGGGAAGATATCACAACACAACTCTAAAACGTAAATAAGTCATACAAGCATCATAATACAAGCCAGGGGCCTCGAGGGCTCGAATACAAGTGCTCGATCATAGACGAGTCAGCGGAAGCAACAATATCTGAGTACAGACATAAGTTAAACAAGTTTGCCTTAAGAAGGCTAGCACAAACTGGGATACAGATCGAAAGAGGTGCAGGCCTCCTGCCTGGGATCCTCCTAACTACTCCTGGTCGTCGTCAGCGGGCTGCACGTAGTAGTAGCCACCTCCAGTGTAGTAGGAATCATCGTCGACGGTGACGTCTGGCTCCAGGGCTCCAGCATCTGGTTGCGACAACCAGGTAGAAGGGAAAGGGGAAAGGAGGGAGAAAAGCAACCGTGAGTACTCATCCAAAGTACTCGCAAGCAAGGAGCTACACTACATATGCATGGGTATATGTGTAAAGGGCCATATCGGTGGACTGAACTGCAGAATGCCAGAATAAGAGGGGGATAGCTAATCCTGTCGAAGACTACGCTTCTGGCAGCCTCCGTCTTGCAGCATATAGAAGAGAGTAGATTGAAGTCCTCCAAGTAGCATCTCCAAGTAGCAACTCCAAGAAGCATCGCATAGCATAATCCTACCCGGCGATCCTCCCCTCGTCGCCCTGTGGAAAAGCGATCACCGGGTTGTCTGTGGAACTTGGAAGGGTGTGTTTTATTAAGTATCCGATTCTAGTTGTCATAAGGTCAAGGTACAACTCCAAGTCGTCCTGTTACCGAAGATCACGGCTATTCGAATAGATTAACTTCCCTGCAGGGGTGCACCAACTTACCCAACACGCTTGATCCCATTTGGCCGGACACACTTTCCTGGGTCATGCCCGGCCGCGGAAGATCAACACGTCGCAGCCCCACCTAGGCACAACAGAGAGGCCAGCACGCCGGCCTAAACCTAAGCGCACAGGGGTCTGGGCCCATCGCCCATAGCACACCTGCACGTTGCGTACGCGGCCGAAAGCAGACCTAGCCTAGTGGCGTTCCAGTCCAATTCGGCGCGCGCCGCTCCGTCGCTGACGTCTGAAGTGCTTCGGCTGATACCACGACGTCGGGATACCCATAACTACTCCCACGTAGATGGTTAGTGCGTATAGGCTCGTAGCCGACTCAGATCAAATACCAAGATCTCGTTAAGCGTGTTAAGTATCCGCGAACGCCGAACAGGGCCAGGCCCACCTGTCTCCTAGGTGGTCTCAACCTGCCCTGTAGCTCCGCCACAAAGTAACAGTCGAGGGCCGTCGGGAACCCAGGCCCACCTCTACCGGGATGGAACCACCTGTCCTTTCAGCCCCCTCGTCAGAATCACTTGCGGGTACTCAATGAGCTGACCCGACTTTAGTCACCATCTGTATAGTATGTATGTATGTATAGTATATACCCGTGATCACCTCCCAAGTGATCACGGCCCGATAGTATAGCAAGGCAGACTGACAAGGATGTAGGGCCAATGATGATAAACTAGCATCCTATACTAAGCATTTAGGATTGCAGGTAAGGTATCAACAGATGTAGCGACAATGTCAGGCTATGCATCAGAATAGGATTAACGAAAGCAGTAACATGCTACACTAATCTAATGCAAGCAGTATAGAGTAGAATAGGCGATATCTGGTGATCAAGGGGGGGGGGCTTGCCTAATTGCTCTGGCAAGAAGGAGGGGTCGTCAACTCCGTAGTCGAACTGGGCAGCAGCAGCGTCGGTCTCGTAGTCTACGGGAGAGAAGAGGGGGAAGAAACAATGAATACAATGCAAACAAATGCATATCGATGCATGACATGACAAGTAACGATGCTAGGTGCGCCCAATCGCGGTAGTTGGTGATACCGACGAAGGGGGGAAACATCCGGGAAAGTATTCCCGGTGTTTCGCGTTTTCGGACAGATGAACCGGAGGGGAAAAGTTGCGAGTTCGATAGGTTAGGGGTGGGTGGCGGACGAACGGACTGCGTATCCGGAATCGTCTCGTCGTTCTGAGCAACTTTCATGTAGAAAGTATTTTAATCCGAGTTACGGATTAAAAGATATGATTTTCTAAAGATTTTATTAATTTCTGGAATTTATTTAATTATTTAATTAATTCGGAAAATGGATTTATGACATCAGCATGACGTCAGGCTGACATCAGCAGTCAACAGGGGTTGACTGGGTCAAACTGACGCGTGGGTCCAATGGGACCCACCTGTCATACTCTGTTAGGTTAATTAGGATTTAGTTAAACTAATTACTGTTTAATTAAGCTAACAGGTTAATTAGATTAATTAAACAAGGTTAATTAACTAATTAATTCACTAATTAATTAATTATTAATTTTATTAATATTATTTTAAATTCTTTTAATTCTATTTTTTTTAAACATGTTCTGTGGGCGGGGCCCATATGTCATAGGCCCCAGGGGGGCATAGCGGTTTTGGGCGCGGGTGCGGGCACGCGCCCATCAGGGCCACCAGGGGAGCGCCGGCGATAGCAGGGCACGGCGAGGCCGGCCACCGGAGGCGACAGCGGTGAGGCCACGGCGGGACGGCGCCAGGGCGCGGCAGCAGAGGCGAGGACGCGGGGAGCAAGGGAGAGGGCGAGGCAGAGAGGCCTCAGCGGGGCGAGGCCGCAGTGGTGCGCGGGCGGCCCCCGGAGGCCGTGCGGGTGGCAGCCGGAGGCGGTGCTCGGCTGTGGCCCAGCGGGAGCTGCGGCAGTGGCCGCGAGGGGGCTCGGCCGGAGCACTAGGGGAAGGCGGGTGGCGACCGGAGGCAGCACAGAGGAGCGAGGCCACCGTGGCGACGGGGCGCTGCAGCCCGACTGGTCCCCTGGCGCCGGCTGGGGCGAAAGAGGGCGTTGGCCAGGGCGGAGGAGGGCGAGTGCGGACTGGAACGCAAGCTCCGGCACGCGGGCGCAGTGATGCGTGCACAGGCATGGACGGGACAGGGTCGTGGTGAGCGCGGGGGCGAGGGAGAGGGAGGAGGCCGGGGGCCTCACCACGATTCGTAGGGATTCGGGCAGCAGGGCTCGGGGAGGAGGTCGAGGACGTCGCGATGGAGGGGAAGCAGGCCGGCGGGGAGGCGCTCTCGGCGGCGACGGGCGGCGGTGTCGAGGCCGCGGGCGTCGGGTGGCGGCGACTTGGGGCGGCGGTGTCCAGGCGGCGGGGCGCGGCTCGATCCGGCGGCTTCAGGGTCGGTAACGAGGCAAGGCGCCGGCGTCGAGGAGTGGGGGGGCGCGGTTGCCGGGGAGAGGCGGCGGGGTCGGGACGAGGCCGACGGGGCGATGGGATGGGGGCGCCGAGCGCTGGGGCGCTGGGTGTGTGGCGGCGCTGGGAGGGAGAGGGAGAGACGTGCGGCGGGGAGAGTGGGGGTTCGTGGGATAGGGTTAGGTCACGGTGGGGGTTATGGAGGGTTAGGTGGGCCGTCCTGGTTGGATGGCCAGCCCGGCATGTGGGTGGGCCGATGCCCAGTAGGGGGGGGAAGGCCTTTTCTGTTTTTATTTCTTTTGTTCTATTTTTGTTTATTATTCTTTTTCTGTTTTCTGTTTTATTTTAGTTCCTCTTTTATTTTAGTTTTATAGACTGTAAAAGTAGTCCCTAATTTATTGTTAGTAATTAGGTACTGCCACATAAGTTTGGGCAACAAAATAAAATAGCGTAATATTTTATTTATCGTAAAAGGCATTCAACAAATTGTTTTTGCTACTGTTTAAAACATTTTATAGTATTTTACACTTTTATAAAAGTGTGGTTTCTCCACCATACTTACTTATGCATTATTTGGCTCACTCCGAACATTTTAGTTTTAATATTTGAAAATTTTTATTGTTTGCTTGGTTTTAAATTTGAATTTCGAACTAGGTTCCGAACTAACGCGAGTTTATCCACAGTAACCGAGGTGACGTGGCATCATTAGCGGGGATTACTGTAGCTTAATTACCCGGGCGTCACAATTCTCCTCCACTACAAGAAATCTCGTCCCGAGATTTAAGAGGGGAGTAAGGGGGGAAGGTTTGGTAACGAATATAGTGGGTCTTCTCATCCTGGCTTGCTCTCCTCGAAGAGGTCAATCCAATATATTGATGCCTTCATACTTCTGCTTTAGGTCAAAATGATGAAGTCGTCATTCTTTCTTCGGGATCTTCATCGTACTTACGAAAAGGATATGGGGGAAGACTCGGGAAGGGCGGGCCTTACCAGGTTGACTATCTGGTACATAACTCAGGGAATGGGGTAGGAAGTAACCTTCGAATTGAACTTAAGAAAATTTCGAGAGTAAAGTAAGAAGGTACCATGAGAAGTTTCGAACGGTTAGGCCATTGTTCGATGTCTGAAACAACATGCGAAAGGGGTCCAGAGCAATGAGATTGAGTATTGCGTCTGTTACCAAAATAGATCACTTGGGACGGTGGCCCGTGAATTACATACGAGGCCACACGCGAGGAACAACCTTGGGAAGAGGGGGTGCAGGAGAGTCAGGTTTCGATCCTGGGACCTGTGAGTTATGGGCCCACCATGTGGTTGAAAGCAGGAAGGGGGGCGACATTTTGCACGGTCATGATAGTAAGGCGTGTCAAAGGGTAGCCTGTCAGATATGTCGGCAACAACGTTGATACCAAGGGCGAGGGACGAAGAGAACCATTTTCCCGCTTGTTGAACGAGGCGGACCAGTAGGCAAAGTTCTCGTCCATCGGTGGTTACCGGAATGTCATCAACAAAAGTAATAGGGTCACACCAGACAGGAAGGTACACCGAGGTGTTTACCTAAGCAGGGGATTACCGTGCTCGGTTAAGTAGTTTACAAGAAAGTTTGAACAAAACAACGGGAAGGAAAATGTGCTTAAACACGTATATCAGGGGTATATCCTTCCCGAGGACAAGCAGAGCAAGATATCCATGACAGGATATTAGGTAGAAAACTCCTTTGGTAGGGGAGAGAAATTTCATGACATTACCCACATAACGGTGTTTGGATAATTGAGCAGGAAACATTTAGCATTGGGCTTCAAATATTCTTGTTGAAAATCAGATATCACAGACATGCTTCGAGATAGCATTGACATGGTCTTCAGGTGAAGATCAGACTTTGGAAACACGAAGGATCCATCAGGAATAACTTGTAGAATAAGTCTTACAATTTCCTCCAGGAAGAATGGTTGTCCTTGCAAAAGAAATTATAACGATAGGTCCTCCACCCAGGGGGGGGGGGTGCTAGGCATGACATCATGTTACCGGGTCACGTAGAGATCAATGTTACAACTCTTGGAGATATGTCCCAACCATCATATCTGACCGAGATTCAGATCCGGTTGGTGTCAGGATACCTCAGACTTAGGATACCTGAGAAGAAAAGGTGCAACGAAAATTGACGAGATGACATTGTAAGATTCTCGGGGAAATGAACTATGAAGTGATTTCCGTTATCAAGAGTCCATCATTAACCCAAGGAGAGGACAAGGAGGTGTCTGGTGAACTCAACGGCAATTCACCGAGATTCCCAAAAGATGGATGTCCACAATTAAGTGAACAAGGAGATAACATTTGTCAGATCAAATGGTATAGTGATGTATGCTCGAGGAAAACATACACAATTAAACATTGGTTGAAAGGTGTGCCCGAAATATGACCTTAGGCAGCAAGATCACTGTTAGAGTGACGATTCAATAACCAACAGTCTAAGAATGAACTGTCAATCATTAACTTCAAGCAATAGGGTTGCTAAAAGTACAGAATCCAAGCAGCATCATTCCCTTGTTGGAATCCCGGTTAGAATCAACACAGGGAACAAGAAGGAATGGTGATGGTGAGAAGTATCACTTGCATCAAGAATTCTCAAGAGGTGGTGAAATTACCACGACATTTTTCACATAAAAGATGGTAATATTCCAAGCTAAAGAAGAACAAACGTTGGATAGCAAGGAACTCAAGGTATAACACAAAACACGAACAAGTTTTGTGTTGAACGGAAGACAATAAAGTGGTCACTGATAACACAAATCATCGAGGGCAAGGATGGTATTACTCAACATGAATTCAACTGGTATCCTGGAAGTGCTCAGAATGTTGATGATATTCACGACACATTTGTCGCGAGAGTTCATGAAGATGTAATCGATCGGTGATGACATCAAGTCAAAGTAATGATAAAGTGAAAGGTTATTGGAACCAAGGGTACGACACAAACTCGAAACCAAGCTTGTTGTTCAAGGCGAAATGATATGACGATGAGGATCGACGTAAGGTTAGTTCATCGTCGAAATTTGGTGCTCCGAGAATAAGGACCAGGTAGCACAGTTAGAATCGTCACGACAATGATATAGTCAAACAGGCTAGGAATGGCGTGATCGGGTACAAACTCGTACTTATAGAAGCTTACTGAAGAGTTGTTGAACCGTAGAGCGGACTCGGTTCAGTTTTCGGTGTCTTTAAGTGTTCAATAACTCCGAGCCCATGAAAAATTGTAATCGGTGAGTATGTAGTACTTGATGAAGAACTCATAAGAAATTATGCAGTTCCAAGATAATCTCGAGATACCAGGTGGTAATACTCGAGGACAGATCAAACTAGAAGTTGAACTGGGGTATTGCTCTATAGAAGACAAGTGCTTAAACTTGCACCGGACATGATATTTAAAGGAGAACATGGTCAAAACCACGATTGCAAAAGGCCAGATCCTAGTTATAAGATGAACTTATACCAAAGGAATAATTTATTTAAGAGAAGCTTTAATGATAAGATCTACATCGTGTCCATGGGCATGAACACAAGTTCAAGGTCGACTCCCACTTCTCCAATGCATAACCTTTCATTCACTTCTCACGTTCGATGAAGTTGCAGTGTTGAAATTTTATCTGGTGAAGCACCAGAAGAGTATGACTCGTGAAAACTTTCGGGTTCACACGGTTTAGAGAATGCATATGTTCAACCCATAGGGGCTTCTTAGAAACATATACCACAAGTTTCAAGAGTAAATAACACAAGCCCGAAAGCAGAGCATGGTTGGCCAAGCAGAGGATACAACTTAACAAAGGCATTATGTATCAGGGGAAGAACTCACAAGGTGATCAAATGTGAAGGACACTGTCGGATAACAATCCAACAAAGGACTTGATGGTCCACAAAGGATCTGATACGAGTATCGGTACTCAACTAGAGGAAGAAGAATGCAAGGAGATTAGATTATAGAAACAACTGACTAACTCAATTGTCAAATGCAAAGGAATATGATTTCCAAATCAAGGGAGCAGAAGCAATGCTCTGATTAGGGATGGATAAGTTGGATAGCCTTAGGGTACAATCAACGACAATTGGATTGGTCGAGAACCAATTCCAGTTAAAAGAATGGAAGCTCAGCCGGAAAGGTAATTTATAAGGATCAATGATGATTGCGTGTATTCGCAACATATTGAGTCAACAGACTCAAAATGATAATGACAAGGAATGTCAATAAGATTTCTATACTTATGGGATTAATCATAATGAAAGCAAACAAGAAATTCCAGAGCAATAGGTTGCTGAGGATTTTCGGAAGGTCGAATGGTATTTTGAAGACTTTTGTGAAATACATGAATCAACTGGGGATGAGTGGATACTCGATAAGTGCGAGAAATTATTTGAAGGGGTATTCATGTGGCAAAGAACTGCTAGGCAGTAGGCACAAAGTATTCTCGGAACAATAGAGAAAACTTCGGGGTATCTTGTAATAACAAGATCAATGGGGAATGATCGTATGAATGGCAAGTGTAAGTAGTTTTCCATACGGATTTATCGGTGGTCGGGAATAGCAAAAGCGATGGGCACAAAGTCTCGAGAGAATATCAAAGAGTATCTCCGAAATCTTCTGGTGCAGTCGGTGATCATCCGGACTGAAGGGCCCCTCCGGTAGAAAGTATTTTCGAGAACCTAAAAGTTAGAATTTAGTAAAAATCGTTTAACCCGAATAGAAGAGAGTTCAGAATTCCCAGAGTAAAGGTCGAGGAGTAAAAGATCCTACTACCACCCGATGGCGACGTGGGCCCATGGGCCACACAGCCATGTTAGTAAAAGTTTTTCAACGACTAGACTCGACTTCGGCCAAGGAGTTGGAAAGGGGGATTCCTACAGGCAGTCGGCTCTGATACCAACTTGTGACGCCCCCGATTCAATCGTACACTAATCATGCACGCAAATGTGTACGATCAAGATCAGGGACTCACGGGAAGATATCACAACACAACTCTAAAACGTAAATAAGTCATACAAGCATCATAATACAAGCCAGGGGCCTCGAGGGCTCGAATACAAGTGCTCGATCATAGACGAGTCAGCGGAAGCAACAATATCTGAGTACAGACATAAGTTAAACAAGTTTGCCTTAAGAAGGCTAGCACAAACTGGGATACAGATCGAAAGAGGTGCAGGCCTCCTGCCTGGGATCCTCCTAACTACTCCTGGTCGTCGTCAGCGGGCTGCACGTAGTAGTAGGCACCTCCAGTGTAGTAGGAATCATCATCGACGGTGGCGTCTGGCTCCAGGGCTCCAGCATCTGGTTGCGACAACCAGGTAGAAGGGAAAGGGGAAAGGAGGGAGAAAAGCAACCGTGAGTACTCATCCAAAGTACTTGCAAGCAAGGAGCTACACTACATATGCATGGGTATATGTGTAAAGGGCCATATCGGTGGACTGAACTGCAGAATGCCAGAATAAGAGGGGGATAGCTAATCATGTCGAAGACTACGCTTCTGGCAGCCTCCGTCTTGCAGCATATAGAAGAGAGTAGATTGAAGTCCTCCAAGTAGCATCTCCAAGTAGCAACTCCAAGAAGCATCGCATAGCATAATCCTACCCGGCGATCCTCCCCTCGTCGCCCTGTGGAAAAGCGATCACCGGGTTGTCTGTGGAACTTGGAAGGGTGTGTTTTATTAAGTATCCGGTTCTAGTTGTCATAAGGTCAAGGTACAACTCCAAGTCGTCCTGTTACCGAAGATCACGGCTATTCGAATAGATTAACTTCCCTGCAGGGGTGCACCAACTTACCCAACACGCTTGATCCCATTTGGCCGGACACACTTTCCTGGGTCATGCCCGGCCGCGGAAGATCAACACGTCGCAGCCCCACCTAGGCACAACAGAGAGGCCAGCACGCCGGTCTAAACCTAAGCGCACAGGGGTCTGGGCCCATCGCCCATAGCACACCTGCACGTTGCGTACGCGGCCGAAAGCAGACCTAGCCTAGTGGCGTTCCAGTCCAATTCGGCGCGCGCCACTCCGTCGCTGACGTCTGAAGTGCTTCGGCTGATACCACGACGTCGGGATACCCATAACTACTCCCACGTAGATGGTTAGTGCGTATAGGCTCGTAGCCGACTCAGATCAAATACCAAGATCTCGTTAAGCGTGTTAAGTATCCGCGAACGCCGAACAGGGCCAGGCCCACCTGTCTCCTAGGTGGTCTCAACCTGCCCTGTCGCTCCGCCACAAAGTAACAGTCGAGGGCCGTCGGGAACCCAGGCCCACCTCTACCGGGATGGAACCACCTGTCCTTTCAGCCCCCTCGTCAGAATCACTTGCGGGTACTCAATGAGCTGACCCGACTTTAGTCACCATCTGTATAGTATGTATGTATGTATAGTATATACCCGTGATCACCTCCCAAGTGATCACGGCCCGATAGTATAGCAAGGCAGACTGACAAGGATGTAGGGCCAATGATGATAAACTAGCATCCTATACTAAGCATTTAGGATTGCAGGTAAGGTATCAACAGATGTAGCGACAATGTCAGGCTATGCATCAGAATAGGATTAACGAAAGCAGTAACATGCTACACTAATCTAATGCAAGCAGTATAGAGTAGAATAGGCGATATCTGGTGATCAAGGGGGGGGGGCTTGCCTGATTGCTCTGGCAAGAAGGAGGGGTCGTCAACTTCGTAGTCGAACTGGGCAGCAGCAGCGTCGGTCTCGTAGTCTACGGGAGAGAAGAGGGGGAAGAAACAATGAATACAATGCAAACAAATGCATATCGATGCATGACATGACAAGTAACGATGCTAGGTGCGCCCAATCGCGGTAGTTGGTGATACCGACGAAGGGGGGAAACATCCGGGAAAGTATTCCCGGTGTTTCGCGTTTTCGGACAGATGAACCGGAGGGGAAAAGTTGCGAGTTCGATAGGTTAGGGGTGGGTGGCGGACGAACGGACTGCGTATCCGGAATCGTCTCGTCGTTCTGAGCAACTTTCATGTAGAAAGTATTTTAATCCGAGTTACGGATTAAAAGATATGATTTTCTAAAGATTTTATTAATTTCTGGAATTTATTTAATTATTTAATTAATTCGGAAAATGGATTTATGACATCAGCATGACGTCAGGCTGACATCAGCAGTCAACAGGGGTTGACTGGGTCAAACTGACGCGTGGGTCCAATGGGACCCACCTGTCATACTCTGTTAGGTTAATTAGGATTTAGTTAAACTAATTACTGTTTAATTAAGCTAACAGGTTAATTAGATTAATTAAACAGGGTTAATTAACTTATTAATTCACTAATTAATTAATTATTAATTTTATTAATATTATTTTAAATTCTTTTAATTCTATTTTTTTTAAACATGTTCTGTGGGCGGGGCCCATATGTCATAGGCCCCAGGGGGGCATAGCGGTTTTGGGCGCGGGTGCGGGCACGCGCCCATCAGGGCCACCAGGGGGGCGCCGGCGATAGCAGGGCACGGCGAGGCCGGCCGCCGGAGGCGACAGCGATGAGGCCACGGCGGGACGGCGCCAGGGCGCGGCAGAAGAGGCGAGGACGCGAGGAGCAAGGGAGAGGGCGAGGCAGAGAGGCCTCAGCGGGGCGAGGCCGCGGTGGTGCGTGGGCGGCCGCCGGAGGCCGTGCGGGTGGCAGCCGGAGGCGATGCTCGGCTGTGGCCCAGCGGGAGCTGCGGCAGTGGCCGCGAGGGGGCTCGGCCGGAGCAGTAGGGGAAGGCGGGTGGCGACCGGAGGCAGCACAGAGGAGCGAGGCCACCGTGGCGACGGGGCGCTGCAGCCCGACTGGTCCCCTGGCGCCGGCTGGGGCGAAAGAGGGCGTTGGCCAGGGCGGAGGAGGGCGAGTGCGGCCTGGAACGCAAGCTCCGGCACGCGGGCGCAGTGATGCGTGCACACGCGTGGACGGGACAGGGTCGTGGTGAGCGCGGGGGCGAGGGAGAGGGAGGAGGCCGGGGGCCTCACCACGATTCGTAGGGATTCGGGCAGCGGGGCTCGGGGAGGAGGTCGAGGACGTCGCGATGGAGGGGAAGCAGGCCGGCGGGGAGGCGCTCTCGGCGGCGACGGGCGGCGGTGTCGAGGCCGCGGGCGTCGGGTGGCGTCGACTTGGGGCGGCGGTGTCCAGGCGGCGGGGCGCGGCTCGATCCGGCGGCTTCAGGGTCGGTAACGAGGCAAGGCGCCGGCGTCG
>NC_041390.1:480472659-480530624 GCF_002162155.2 Triticum dicoccoides | reverse complement strand
TAGGTGGGCCGTCCTGGTTGGATGGCCAGCCCGGCATGTGGGTGGGCCGATGCCCAGTAGGGGGGGGAAGGCCTTTTCTGTTTTTATTTCTTTTGTTCTATTTTTGTTTATTATTCTTTTTCTGTTTTCTGTTTTATTTTAGTTCCTCTTTTATTTTAGTTTTATAGACTGTAAAAGTAGTCCCTAATTTAGTGTTAGTAATTAGGTACTGCCACATAAGTTTGGGCAACAAAATAAAATAGCTTAATATTTTATTTATCGTAAAAGGCATTCAACAAATTGTTTTTGCTACTGTTTAAAAATTTTATAGTATTTTACACTTTTATAAAAGTGTGGTTTCTCCACCATACTTACTTATGCATTATTTGGCTCACTCCGAACATTTTAGTTTTAATATTTGAAAACTTTTATTGTTTGCTTGGTTTTAAATTTGAATTTCGAACTAGGTTCCGAACTAACGCGAGTTTATCCACAGTAACCGAGGTGACGTGGCATCATTAGCGGGGATTACTGTAGCTTAATTACCCGGGCGTCACATCAGCGGCACAACGGTAGGGATTTGTGTGTGTGTGAGAGAGAGGGCGAGTGAGAGGAGGATGCAGATGAGAATGCAGGCTCGACGACATGAGGAATGTAGTATTTATTGCCGGTCGGAATCTAGATCGACGGGAACAGTACACACGCCGATCGCCGGAATTTACGAGTATTGTCGTTCGAATTGCACATGATTCCCGCAGCAAAAGTCGTGTGTGAACTTAATAGCTGACGGTTTCCAATACAGAACCGTGTCTAATTAATAACCCGTGCCACTCACCTTCAAACCTCGACGTGTGAAATAGAGTGCCAATCGTGTGGGGCCTGGTTGTCTTGCCAGATATTTACATTTTATTTCCTTATATAAGGGACGAATGCTTATTTTGTGTTACCATAGCACTCCATGCATGTGTCCAAGCCATGACACCAATATGTTTGAAAATTCCTTCCAATTTATTGCCCATGTAATTAACTCGAACACAACAAGTACATAAATATGATTTTTCAAACCGTTATGATTAGCTGTTGCATATACATGTAGTTCAAATTTGAATTATGATCATTAAATGGCTAGAAAATCACTTAAATGTCTTAAAAAGGTCAAATGTGTTAGGAAACATTGCATGGCAAACAAAAAATTCTACGCACACGCAATGTTTATCCATGCATATGCATATCTAGGAGAGGGAAGAGTATGTCTACCCTTGTAGACCATTTAGCAGAAGCGTTTATCAACGCAGTTGATGTAGTCGTACGCCTTCACGATCCAACCGACTACCGAATATACGACACCTTCACTTTCAGCACACGTTCAGCTCGATGATGTCCTCGCCTTCTTGATCCAGCAAGACGGACGAAGTAGTAGATGAGTTCTGCCAACACAACGGCGTGGTGAGGGTGGTGATGCAACTATCTCCGCAGGGCTTCGCCAAGCACTATGAAAATATGACTGAGGATGAACTAGAGGGAGAGGTGTGCCACACACGGCTAGGGAATCGTGGTCTCTGTTGCCCCCAACCTCCTCGCATATATATATATATATATATATATATATATATATATATATATATATATATATATATATATATATATATATATATATATATATACTAGCACATATGTCCGTGCGTTGCAACGGGAGAGACATTTCTTTGCAAAAAGCAACGAGAGAGATAATTGACATGTCCACCAAAAAAGATCTCCGCATGAATCTTTCATAAAAACATGAACATTTTTTGAATTTGTGTTTTTTAAAGGAAACATATTTTGAACATTCAGAACAATTTTAGAAATGGGTTTCTTTGAACTCATAAATTATTTAGAATTTGCGAATATTTCACTAAAATAAGAATATTTTTCATGTTTGCACACATGTTTAAAACGCATTTTTTTTGGGAAAAAATCTCAAAAAAATTAAAAGCACAAATAAAAAATGGAACATTTTTTTAAAACTTGGACAAATTTTCGAATGAGAAAAAAATATGTAAATTTCTGAACATTTTTATAAAACAGGATATGTGAATTCTGAACATTTTAAAAAATCATTTTTTTCCGAAATTACGAACTCTTTTGAAAATTATGAATTTAAGGGGAAAATGGAGAAATAAAAAAACGTGAAAGGAAAAAAAATACAAAAGAAACAGGAAAGAAACAGAGAAAGAAACGAAAAAATAGAAACATAATAAGAATAAAAAACGATTCAGCCCAGGTTGGGCGCCCTATGCGACACTGGGACTATTTGACGCCCCATGCGATAAATAGAATTTTTCGGATGGGCATGAAAATAAATAGTTCGGCTTTGCTGGGCCACATGGCAGGCGGCCCGCGTACGGAATTGTGGCGTTTTTCCTTTTGTAATACACGAACGGACAGAAATTTAGTACCACCTCGAATAGCAGATTTTTTTGATGGTGAATGGATGAAAAAAAATCAGAGAAACACACCTTGCTTTATTAGTAGGTATATATATATCGGCTTTCCTAGGGCGCCTGCCCTCACCGCGCCCCCTTCCATATTTGTGCATGGGGGGGGGGGAACTGGCTGCCTTAGGGCGCCTCCCCTTTCCTTTCCTCCCTCCTTAGTGCGTGGGCAGGAGGTGGAGGGGCGCGCTAGCCCCCTTGTGGGCTGGTGTGCTTCCCCCCTTTGGCCCATAAGGCTCACCACTTACCGATGGCCTCCCGGAACCCCTTCCGACACTCCGATGAATACCTGGTACATCCCGAAACCTTTTCGATGACGAAATAGCATCGTCCTATATATCAATCTTTACCTCCGGGCCATTCCGGAGCTCCTAGTCATGTCCATGATCTCATATGGGACTCCGAACAACATTCGGCCACCAACTCACACAACTCATATAATACTATATCGTCAACGAACGTTAAGCATGCAGACCCTACGGGTTCGAGAATGATGTAGACATGACTGAGATGCCTCTCTGATCAATAACCAACAGCAGGACCTCTACATATTCTACGGAGATCTTTATTGGTCAAACCTTTATGAAAACATATGTAATTCCCTTTGATTGTCGGTATGTTACTTGCCCGAGATTCGATCGTCGGTATCTCCATACCTAGTTCAATCTCATTACTGTCAAGTCTCTTTTCTCGTTCCATAATACATCATCTCATAACTAACGCAGTAAATTTGCTTGCAAGCATCTTGTTATGTTGTATTACCGAGAGGGCCTAGAGATACCTCTTCGATATACGAAGTGACAAATCCCAATCTTGATTCACACCAACTCAATAGACACCTTCGGATATACCTTAAGAGTATCTTTATGATCACCCAGTTATGTTGTGACGTTTGATAGCACACAAGGTATTCCTCCGGTATCCGGGAGTTGCATGATATCATGGTCGAAGAAACATGTATTTGACATTAAGAAAGCAGTAGCAATAAACTAAACAATCATATGCTATGATAATGGTTGGGTCTTGTCCATCACATCATTCTCCCAATGATGTGATCCCGTTATCAAATGACAACTCATGTTTATGGTTAGGAAACCTTAACCATGTTTGATCAACGAGCTAGTCTAGTAGAGGCTCACTAGGGACACGGTATTTTTTTATGTATTCACACATGTATTTAAGTTTCTTATCAATACAATTCTAGAATGAATACTAAACCTTTATCATGAATAAGGAAATATAATAATAACAACTTTATTATTGCCTCTAGGGCATATTGCCATCAGTCTCCCACTTGCATGAGAGTCAATAATCTAGTTCACATCGCCATGTGATTAATACCCATAGTTCACATCACCATGTGACTAACACCCAAAGAGTGTACTAGAGTCAATAATCTAGTTCACATCGCCATGTGACTAACACCCAAAGAGTTTACTAGTCATTAATCTAGTTCACATTGCCATGTGATTAATACCCAAAGAGTACTAAGGTGTGATCATTTTTTTGCTTGTGAGAGAGGTTTAGTCAACGGGTCTACCATATCCAGATCTGTATGTATTTTGCAAATTTCTATGTCTACAATGCTCTGCATGGAGCTACTCTAGCTAATTGCTCCCACTTTCAATACGTATCCACATTGAGACTTAGAGTCATCCGAATCGGTGTCAAAGCTTGCATCGACGTAACCCTTTATGACGAACTCTTTATCACCTTCATCACCGAGAAACATCTCCTTAGTCCTCTTAGGTAACTAAGGATAATTTTGACCGATGGCCAGTGATCTACTCCTGGATCACCATTGTACCCCCTTGCCAAACTCATGGCAAGGCACACAACATGACATACTTTATAGAACCTATGACTGACTCATAGGGAATGACTTTCATTCTCTCTATCTTCTCCCGTGGTTGGGCTTTGAGTCTTACTCAACTTCACACCTTGCAACATAGGCAAGAGCCCTTTCGTTGCCTAGTCCATTTTGAACTTCTTCAAAACTTTGCCAAGGTATGTGCTTTCTGAAAGTCCTATTAAGCATCTCGATCTATCCCTATAGATCTTGATGCCCAATATGTAAATAGCTTCACTGAGGTATTTCATTGAAAAATTCTTATTCAAGTATCCTTTTATGCTATCCAGAAATTCTATATCATTTACAATCAGCAATATGTCATCCACATATATATACTATCACCAATGCTATAGAGCTCCCACTCACTTTTTTGTGAATACATGCTTCACCATAAGTCTGTATAAAACCATATGCTTTGATCACCTCATCAAAGCGTATATTCCAACTCCGAGATGCTTGCACTAGTCCATAGATGGATTGCTAGAGCTTGCACACTTTGTTAGCACCATTAGGATTGACAAAACCTTCTAGTTGCATCATATACAACTCTTCTTTAAGAAACCCGTTAAGGAATGTAGTTTTGACATCCATTTGCCAGATTTCATAATCATAAAATGCGGCAATTGCTAACATGATTCAGACAGACTTAAGCATCTCTACGGATGAGAAAGTCTCATCATAGTTAACCCCTTGAACTTGTCGAAAACCTTTTGCGACAAGTCGAGCTTTGTAGATAGTGATATTACCATCAATGTCCGTCTTATTATTGAAGATGCATTTATTCTCAATGGCTTGCCAATCATCGGGCAAGTCCACCAAAGTCCATACTTTGTTCTCATACATGGATCCTATCTCAGATTTCATGGCCTCAAGCCATTTATTGGAATCTGGGCTCATCATAGCTTCTTTATAGTTCATAGGTTTGCCATGTCTAATAACATGACTTCCAAGATAGGATTACCATACCACTCTAGTGTGGAACATGTTCTGGTTGACCTACGAGGTTCAATAGAAACTTGATCTGGAGTTTCATGATCATCATCATTAGCTTACTCTCTAGTTGGTGTAGGCTCACGGGAATGGTTTTCTTTGATGGGCTACTTTCCAATTTGAGAGAAGGTATAGTTACCTCAGCAAGTTCTACTTTCCTCCCACTCACTTCTTTTGAGAGAAACTCCTTCTCTAGAAAGGACCCATTCTTGGCAACAAAGATCTTGCCTTCAGATCTATGGTAGAAGGTGGACCCAATAGTTTCCTTAGGGTATCCTATGAAGGCGCACTTCTATGATTTGGGTTCGAGCTTATCGGGTTGAGGCCTTTTGAAATAAGTGTCCATACCCAAACTTTAAGAAACGACAACTTAGGTTTCTTGCCAAACCAGAGTTCATACGGTGTCGTCTCAACGGTTTTGACAGTGCCCTATTTAACGTTAATGCGGTTGTCTCTAATGCGTAACCCCAAAATGATGAAGGAAAATCGGTAAGAGACATCATAGAATGCACCATATCTTATAAAGTACGGTTACGACGTTCGGACACACCATTACACTATGGTGTTCCTGGTGGTGTGAGTTGTGAAACAATTCCACATTGTTTTAAATGAAGGCCAAACTCGTAACTCAAATATTCGCCTCCACGATCAGATCATAGAAACTTTATTTTCTTGTTACGATGATTCTCCACTTCACTCTGAAATTCTTTGAACTTTACAGATTTGTTTTTCATCAAGTAGATATAACTATACCTACTCAAATCATTTGTGAAGGTCAGAAAATAATGATACCCGCTGCATGCCTCAACACTCATCGGACCGCATACATCGGTATGTATAATTTCCCATAAGTCATTAGCTCGCTCCATTGTCAGAGAACGGAGTTTTAGTCATCTTGCCCATGAGGCATGGTTCGCAAGTATCAAATGATTCATAATCAAGTGATTTCAAAAGTCCATCAGCATGGAGTTTCTTCATGTGCTTTACACCAATATGACCTAAATGGCAGTGCCACAAGTATGTTGCACTATCATTATCAACTTTCCATCTTTTGGCATCAATATTATGAATATGTGTATCACTATGATCGAGATTCAACAAGAATAGACCATTCATCAAAGGTGCATGACCATAAAAGATATTACTCATATAAATAGAACAACCATTATTCTCTAACTTAAATGAATAACCGTCTCGCATTAAACAAGATCCAGATATAATGTTCATGCTCAACGCTGGCACCAAATTACAATTATTAAGATCTAAAACTAACCCCGAAGGTAGATGTAGAGGTAGCGTGCCGACAGCGATCACATCGACCTTGGAACCATTCCCGGCGTGCATCGTCACCTTTTCCTTAGCCAATCTTCGTTTATTCCACAGCTCCTGTTTCAAGTTACAAATATGAGTAACCGAACCAGTGTCAAATACACAGGCACTACTACGAGCATTAGTAAGGAACACATCAATAACATGTATATCAATATACCTGTGTTCACTTTGCCATCCTTCTTATCTGCCAAGTATTTGGGGCAGTTCCGCTTCTAGTGACCATTCCCTTTGCAGTAGAATCACTCATTTTCAGGCTTGGGTCCAGCTTTGGGTTTCTTCACGGGAGCGACAACTTGCTTGCCATTCTTTTTTAAGTTCCCTTTCTTTCCCTTGCCCCTTTTCTTGAAACTAGTGGTCTTGTTAACCATCAACACTGGATGCTCCTTCTTGATTTCTACCTCCGCGGCCTTAAGCATTGCGAAGAGCTCAGGAATCATTTTCGTCATCCCTTGCATATTATAGTTCATAACAAAGCCTTTGTAGCTTGGTGGTAGTGACTTAAGAACTCTGTCAATAACACTATCAACTGGAAGATCAATTCCCAGGTGAGTCAAGTGGTTATGATACCCAGACATTTTGAGTATGTGTTCACTGACAGAACTATTCTCCTCCATCTTGCAGCTATAGAACTTGTTGGAGACTTCATATCTCTCAACCCGGGCATTAGCTTGAAATATCAATTTTAGTTCTTGGGACATCTCGTATGCTTCGTCGTGCTCAAAACGCTTTTGGAGCCCCGGTTCTAAGCCGTAAAGCATGTCACACTGAACTATTGAGTAGTCATCAGACCGCATTTGCCAGGCGTTCACAACGTCTAGATTACTGGGAGCGAGTCTATCACCTAGAGGTGCATCAAGGACATAATTCTTTTGTGCAGCAGTGAGGATAATCCTCAAGTTATGGACCCAGTCCGTGTAGTTTCTACCATCATCTTTCAACTTAGCTTTCTCTAGGAACACATTAAAATTCAGGGGAATGGTAACACGGACCATAGATCTACAACATAGATATGCAAAAACTATCAAGACTAAGTTCATGATAAATTAAGTTCAGTTAATCAAATTACTAATGAACTCCCACTTAAATTAACATCCCTCAAGTTATCTAAGTGATACATGATCCAAATCAACTAACCCATGTCTGATCATCATGTGAGATGGGGTAGTCATCAATGGTGAACATCTCTATGTTGATCATATCTACTATATGACTCAAGTTCGACCTTTCGGTCTCCAGTGTTCGGAGACCATGTCTGTACATGCTAGGCTAGTCAAGATTAACCCAAGTATTCTGCATGTGCAAAACTGCCTTCATAGAAGACTATATGATAATTGAGTATGTGGAGCTCTTACTTAGACTTTGTTGAATAAGTTGAATTGCAATTGCTTGGTGACTGAGAACATAGGTTGTTAAGTTTCAAGAGAATGCATTGTTTGAACCATAACATATGAATTTATTGCTACTTTATCATGATGAGTTTTATGAGAAAGAGTTGATGTCATGATGGTAGGAAAAGTTACTAAAATTATCATTGATCAAACCTATACACTATGCTAGCATTCACACTTCATAAATTATTTCTTTTATCATTTACCTAATCGAGGACGAACATGAATTAAGCTTGGGGATGCTGATACGTCTCCAACTTATCTATAATTTATGAAGTATTCATGCCAAGTTTACAACAATTTTATATGGTTTTGGTATGATTTGAGCTAACCTGGATTGACGTTGTTTTCAGCAGAACTACCGTGGTGTTGGTTTTTGTGCAAAAAAAAGTTCTCCAAATGCAGCGAAACTTTTTGACGACTTTTTTTCGAACAAAAGAGGCACTAGAAGCTTCGTGGGAGGACCAGGAGGTGAAGGAGGTGGCCACTAGGCACCAGGGCACGCCACCCCCCTCCAGCGTGCCCTGGTGTGTAGTGGGCCCCTTGAAGCCCAACTTAGCATGAGACCGATGCCCAAAAACCCTATATATTTAGAAACCCCTAAAAGTTAACCTAGATGAGAAGTTCCGCCGCCGCGAGCCTCTGTATCAACGAAAACTCAATCGGGAGCCCATTCCGGCAGCCTGCCGGAGGGGGAAATCATCACCGAAGGCCATCTTCATCATCCTAGCGGCCACCATGATGAGAAGGGAGTATTCCACCTTTGGGGCTGAGGGTTTGTATCGGTAGCTATGTGTTTGATCTCTCTCTCTCTCTCTCTCTCTCTCTCTCTCTCTCTCTCTCTTGTGTTCTTGATTTGGCACGATCTTGATGTATGGTGAGCTTTGTTAATATAGTTGGATCATATGGTGTTTCCCCCTCTCTATCTTGTTGTGATGAATTGAGTTTTACCCTTGAGATTTCATTATTATTGGATTGAATACTTTTATGGATTTGAGAACACTTGATGTATGTCTTGCGTATGAATACCCTGGTGACAATGGGGTATCATATTGATTCACTTGATGTATGTTTTGGCACCCAACTCGTGGATTCCTGAGGTGACATTGGGGTAATGTATGCATAGGGGTTGATGCACGTTTTCTTCCTTGTTTCTCTGGTAGAAATCTTGGGGCACTCTTTGAAGTTCTTTGTGTTGTATTGAATATTATGAATCTGAAGGTGCTTGATGTGTATCGTATAATTGACTCACAAATATTTGTGGTGACATTGGAGTATCTAGGTGACATTAGAGTTGGTTGATGTGTATCATATGGTATTATTTTGGTACAAACTCCAGGCCTGTTTGTGATACTTATAGGAATAGCTCAAAAGATTGATCGGAAAGAATAACTTTGAGGTGGTTTCGTACCCTACAAACAATTTCTTCTTATGTTCACCGCTAGATAAGAACTTTGTTGTGATTCTTTATCGCATATTGAGGGATTGTTATATTATTCAATTATGTTAGTACTGTTGAGAATTGCACTAGTGAAAGTATGAACCCTAGGCCTTGTTTTCAAGCATTGCAATACCATTTTCGCTACGTTTTATCACTTGCTACATTGTTTTTTGGGCTTATTCCATTTGTGCCCTCAATTCCTTAGTTGTGCTCAGTTTTCCCCATGCTTCAAACTTTTGCTCACTTTCCCCCATTCCCTTAGCTGAAACTCTCACAAATGTTCATAACAGACGTTTGCCGTCTTGGCCGTTAACTGACTTGTGGGGCCACGTTGGACTCTGTTGACTGTGGCTGTGGCTTCGCTGGTTGGGCCGTGTTTGTGTTCATAGGACGGGCCCGTTAGTTTGTTGGTAATAAATTAAGAAAGCCTGCTATCGATGGATGCATCCTGCTATACATGCCCGGCTTTGGCATCGATGTAGCCTGCTATGCATGCGAACACCGCCACACACGCATCTAGTGACCTAGACCTAATCGCATGCATGCACACCGACACGCACGCATCGATCCGTGCCGCACAGTTGCCGGTGGATTCAGTCGCTCCGCAGCATCGTTTCACGCATCGCAGGCATACGTGCCGGTGGCAGAAGGGGTAGGCTGCATGCACGGTCGCGTCCATATGTCGAGGCATTGGTTCACGCCACAGGCTGCACGCACGCTCGTGAATGGGAGGCAGGCAGCCGCCAACGCAGAGCACGCAGAAGGGGAGGCAGGCAGCCGCCAACGCAGAGCACGCAAAGCACGCTCGCATTGATTCACGTTCACACATTGATGATCGCAACGGTTCACGCACGCACTGAGTCACGATCTACGCCGGCCGTTTGTGCATGTACCCACTTCGTCTCCCCCGACTATTTAAACTGCCCTCCATTGCCTCTTCTTCTACAGATCCATCTGCGCCTCCAACTTCTTCTCTTCTTCCCCCAAAAGCCAAAGCCGTTCCACTCATCGAAGCGAGCAAGATGCAGTACAACGGGCCGACGTTCCAAGCGCCGCCCACCGTGCCGGAACGGCGGTACCCCGCCAACGTCGTCGTTGAGGAATCCCTCCACGTGTGGGCGTTCTCCTGCTGGAGGGGAAGCACTGAGCTTGCACGGGGGTTCCTCCGTGCGGGCTTCCACCACCTCCCGGCGGGCTCGCCGCCCATGTTCAACCTCGTGGGGCAGCGTCCCCACGCCAATGCTCCAGTGGTAGGGCTCGTCGTCCACTTCACCAACAGGTTCGATGCCTACTACCTGCTCGGCAAGGTGTATTGGTGTGGGTGCGAGTTCATCGCATTCACAACCTATAACATCTTCACCGACTTCGAGACCGTCTTCCCCGCTCGCAACCGCATGCACAGCCTCCCGTACTACCTCGGCGACAACGGCCTTGAGGAGGAGGAGTACTGAAGCCGGCGGCGAAGAAGACGGTGAAGCCGGCGGCGAAGAAGACGGTGTTGCCCTAGCTACCCTATCTATCTACTATGTAGTGTGAGTTTGGTGTGTGTGTTGCCCGAGCTATCTATGTAAGGTTAAACTATTATCTATCGGTGTCTATGTAAGAACTTATGTTGCCCTAGCAACCCTATCTAAGTTAAGTTATGTGTGTTATATTAATGCTTTGTTATGTTTGTATTTTGTTTGTCCCAAGTTTAGACACGGCTAATTGGCGTGGGAAAAATTAACCAAACAAATTAAAAATGATGTGTTTATAGATGCCTTCTAAAAATAAGAACATATTGTACATTTGTACACGGCTTTGGTTTGAGAGCTCTGTATTTTTTAGGTATTCAAAGAATACTTTGGTTTTCAGAAATATTGAAGTATCAAATACTTTGAGATATTTGGCTTTAGTCAAAAGTGTAGTTTTAACTACACTATGTTTGAAGTATATAAAAAAGAGGGTTAGACCTCTTTTTCTAATCATGAAGTATTGGTTCGCTAGGCATAATAATACTGCGGTTTGCAAATACTTTGATTCTAAAAAATGAAGGGACCCATAAAGGAAAGCCAAAAAAATTCCTCAATGAGATAGAAGAGATTGGGAAATCAAATTAATGAAAAAGAATCAGAAACAAAAAAGAACAAAGCAATCCTTCCTAAACAAAAAAAGAAACATCGCTTGTTTCTGGGCTTCTTTTTGGGCTAGCGAACTAGGTTTTTCTAGCAGAACTGACGAACTCGAGGACAAAAGTTTGGCAAGTGCGAGAGAGAAGAGATGAACTTGATGTATATTCCTTGTGCTGCTCAAGTAATACTTACTGTCATCTGACGAGCTATGGTATGATCCAATACTCGAGGTTATTAGCTAACAAGATAATCCTATCACTAAACTGGTAGTTGTTTTCTGCCGAAACTGAAAGTGTCGAAACTTAACAGTAAACTGCATACATTCAGTGATCGACAGTTGCACTAAACAGAGTTGCATTTGAGATAAATAGACTTGGATTCCTAAACAGTGGCAACAACAGTAGACAAACATCTCTAACGAGAGATGGCCATCAAGTAAAAAATTCCTAGAGCAAGTATTCCTAAAGCTATCAGATTGGATTGCTTCTTCAACTCAATCAGCCGCTTGAAGTTCTTGTCCATCTTCTTCAATTCCATCTTCAATTCGACATCTACCATCGTCGGGCATTCCGGACGCGCTGCTGCTGCTGGAGCGGCACTGTCATGGGGCAGATTGGACTCGCGGATTGCATTCCCCCTCGAATCCAGCAAGCCCGACCCTTGAAGCCTCCGGATGTAATCATCCATCCACTCGAAATGGTGGCATTTCTTCATGATCTGAAAACGAAATCATGTAACCTAAATCCAAATCTGACAGATTTTTTGAGAAATTAGAGATAAATGATGCGAGGAAAACTTAGATCTAACCTGCCCCTCCGGCTTGCTCTTGCATTTGACGAACTCACGCCCAAAGTTCCCATTCTTCTCCTCCATCGAAGTCAACCGCTTCAGTGGCGCAGTCCGTGGGCAGTCAGGGCATCGAGTCATCGGCACTGGACCATACACCGGCCACGTGGAACGGGGGGCTGATGAGGAGGTCGACATATCGCCCGAGAGGAAGAAACAGAGGAATTGCTCGAGAGGAAGAAGAACGAGAAGATGGGGAAAGAAACAGAGGAATTGCTCGATCTGCTCGATGCCTTTGTCTGTCAGATGGAGAAGAGGAGAAGGGGAAGCTATATTGACAATTTGCCACATTCTATTTTGCAGTTTCAATTTTTGAACCAACTCTTAACACTGACATGTGGTGGTCATGTGCAAAAAATACAATTTCATATGTAAAGTGGGGCAGATTGTAAAAAACCCAAGAAGAACAGTGCAGTAGCCAATCAGGATGCATCACGCGGATCGCGCATGCCTGCCCCACATCTGACGGGTGGTGTTTGGCGCTTGGTAGGATCCGACGGCGCACGTTCGACGCTAGGGTTTGGAGCATTTCTGCGGGGTTATGAGCGAGTCAACGGGGTTATTAGGGTTTGACCAGATTTCAAATGGCCATAACTAAATTAGAAAAAATCACAAAAATATAAAACAAATGTAGTTCGTCCGTTTATGAGACCTAGTTACCATAAAAAAATATAAACTCGGTATAGGGGCGTTTTTTTTTGAAAAATCATTTTTTGAAGTGATCTGTCGAAATCAAGTTCAAATGTTTTTAAAAAATTCAAAAAAAATCAAAATGTTGTAATTCTTGCGCACATAGCCGTCATATGTGACAAGGTTATGAGAAAAAAAATATAAACTTGGTGTAGGTCATTTTCATGGAAAAAGTCTTCACACAAATGAGCTATCACCTATGAACATTTTCAGAGTTCATAGAATAGGGAGAGAGGGTTTAGGGTTTGAAAAAAAATCAAAATAATTAAAAAAATCAGAAAAATCTCCATAGCTTCATTTTGGAGTGAGTAAGAAGGATCTGAACTTACTTTTTCATTTTCATATCTAAAACGTGTTATTTGACAGTTTTGAATTAAAAGCATATTTTTTCAAAAAATGTAGTAATATGAATATTAATCAATAAATAGTGAGACTTCGTTTTTACCCTATATATATGGAACAAGTGTTAATAAAAATATATATGCCTCATTTAAGCAAGGTAAAAAAAACTTGATTTCAAATAGGGTTGTTTACCCTAGTTTTCGAGCTCGTTTCTAGCACATTTCTCATTCGGACTGTTCACCTACGAATATTGGACTTCAAATGCTCGATCAAATACACCACACAGAGCAATGAACCTCCAATGTTCAACTTCAACTTTGACTCGAATCCAAATTTTGGCCCAAATTCAAATATTGATTTAAATTCAAATTTTGATGGAAATTTGAATTCTGACTCAAATAAGAAACCAAAGTAGAAGCAACATTATTACAATTGATAAGTTATCACAGTAGCTCAAATCTACCAAGTTTTAAGATGCCAACATCTTAATACAAATCTACCAAGTTTTAAGCGATCCACTCGCCCTCAAATTGACAACACAAACATTTCCCAACAACTTAATTCAAATTTTCGACTTGCTCCTTGTGTTTGCAGCTGGCTTCACCATCTTGCTCCTGGTTTCCCTAGTTGAGATGCTCTTTTCTTTCAGACTCTTGTTCCTTTTGATCTCGGGCTTTACTTGGGGTTTTCCTCGTGGAGGTGCTGATGGAGTAGTTGCACTCGCTGAGCACTTGACGACCATTTGACGGTCATCTATGGGTTCAGTAATCTTTAAAGGCACAATTGGAAAAATTACGCCTTCCTCTTCCTCTCTTATAGATTCAAAACCATCAAAGGCCATGGTTTCAAAATCTTCTGCTTCTTCATCTCTTGGCCTTTTCTCCCTAGAGCTGGTAAATAAAATTATAAGCCATAGGCAAAAAAGAGAACAAATGCAAACAAAAGGGTAGCTGCATTCTACAAAGGGTGCAAACACATACCAAGATGCTTCATTTGCTGCTGCATTCTCCACTACTTCATTTGCTACTGCATTCTCCACTACATCTTCAGTCTCCATTGCTGCTGCATTCTCCTCAGCATTGGCTGCTGTCCATCTTTCCTCCTCTCCAAATGATGCATCCACTGCATTGGTACAAAGCCTAGCAATATGCCCCAGAACTCCACATTTTTTGCAAGCACACTTCTTTGGTAGACGACCCTCCTCACCTGCTCTAATCCTCTGGTTCCTTGGTCTTCCTGGTGGTCTAGTAATGACAGGAGCGTGGAGTTTGAACCCTGGATCTACTATGTTCCATTGATCTTTCCCCAATAGTGCAGGCACATTGTCAGCATAAGCAGCCATAAATTTGGCAACAGAGAAATACTCAGAGCAATATTGACCAACTTCACCATCTGCACCCCCGATAACGGTCATCATATGTAGGGCGTGTATGCATGGCTTCCCATGGATCTGCCATTGCCTACAAGTACATTCTCTAGTACTCAGGTTCACAGGATACCTCCATACCCTATTTTTAGTGTCAGTATAGGTAAACTCTCCCTCATATGTACCAGATCAAATACATTTCATCTTCAGTCCTCTTGCCTTCAAGTGCAATGCCTTAATCAGTGATGGGAGCATTTGATGACCAACATATTGTGTTTCTGCAATTCTTTTGCGAAGAGCCATCTTTATCATGATCATTTGCCTCATCTTGTCAAATGCTTGCCACAACAAGAGCCCTTTCACTAACTTGAACTTTGAATTGAAGCATTCTGCAAGGTTACTGGTCACATAATCTACTTTGCAGATTTCGTTGAATTTTCTTCTTGAACACACCTTGCCATGATGTGCATCCATGTACTCCTTCACAAGAGGATTTTGATCATACAACACTCTCAAATGGTGTTCATGCTTCCTTTTGCTGCATGTGTATGATGCTGGCCATAAGTTCTCATCATAAACTTTACCTTTGAACTTCTTTTTGAAATTATGCGCTAGGTGTCGCACACATTCCCTATGCTCCACTCCAGGGAATACAATTTCCACTGCACTCTCTAAACCCTTGCAAGCATCTGTGTGTATAGCTAAACCTGGGGGTGTGCCTATAATGTTGCGCAACTGCTGCAGAAACCAGACCCAACTTTCCTCAGACTCTGCCTCTACCACACCAAATGCAACTGGGAATAGCCAGTTGTGTTCATCAACTGCAGAAGCTGCTACTAGCTGTCCTCTCCATCTTCCAGTCAAATGTGTAGCATCTACAGCCAAATAGGGCCTGCAACCATCTAGAAACCCCTGCCAGCAAGCCTTGAAACAAACAAAAGCCCTTCTGAAGCACTCCTTCTGAAATGACTTCCCTTTTATTTTGAATGGAACTGTATGCTTGTCAATCTCTACAACACTCCCTGGACTTGCCATCTCCACTTCAGCTTTGAAAGTGTAAAGCAGCTGAAAACTATCATTCCATTGACCATTAATTCTGTCAAGAGCCTTTTCCCTAGCATTGAAAATTCTCATGTAAGGAATTTCTATCTTGTACTTCTCAAAAAGCTTCCCATGGAGTGCTATTGGACCAAGTCCAGATTCTTCTCTCAGCCAATCCAATATAGCATCTGCCACCCACCTAGTTTTTGCTAGCTTTGTTTTGGCCTTCCCCCCTCCCCCTCCAGGTGGACAGGTGTGCTTGTGTGGGTTTTTCTTTATCTGAAACAAAATAAAAGGGTAAAGAACAGTTAAGAAACCTTACTCAACGATCTGAAACTAAATTACTAATTGAACTTGGATTACCTGAATATATTTGCTCTTTCTCATACGAGATGCATGCAACTTCCACCTACACCTAGGATATGGACAGAAAACTGTGAACCTTGCTGGCTCACTCCTTTTAATCTTATAGGTGTTTTCAGATATAATGCACCATGTTGTCACTGCATTCCGACAGTCCACCATTGATTGGAAAATGGTACCTACACTAAGATCAGGGTTTTCCCTGTTCCACTCAGTTGTTGGGATGTCATCACCATCGTATTCATCCTCGATTAAGCTGTCCATGTTCTCCACCTTATCTTCATCGTCAGTGTCATCAAACCTAGCTTGGCTGATGGGCTCCTCCATATATTCGTCATCCACTGCTCGCTGACTGGCTACATCGACCAGTTCATGAAACATCATCTCGTCTTCATCATCATTTGTAGGCACTGCCTCGTCAGGTTCTGCATCTTCTTCTACACCAACTGCAGAAGGTACACGAGAAGAAGCAGCTGAATCGGAACCAGAATTGGCAGCAGGCATGTTGTGGCTCGATGAACCACTTGCTTTACTTGGTGTCGACCTACAAGGAGTGCCGGGGTGCTGGCATGTTGTGGCTCGATGAACCACTTGCTTTACTTGGTGTCGACCTACAAGGAGTGCCGGGGTGCTGGCATGTTGTGGCTCGATGAACCACTTGCTTTACTTGGTGTCGACCTACAAGGAGTGCCGGGGTGCTGGCTATTAGCACAGACAGATGATGTCTGAACTCCCTTCCCCTTCGCCCGTTCTGCGCGTGGCTGAAGCACATCGATTTGGAGTTTACTAAATCGGCAGCCAGCAATCCCAGCAAAAAGCAATGGCATATGATCGTCGCAAGTTAGTGGGAGAAATATTTGCTCGTCACTGCTGAAGTAATTCAGTTCAACAGCATCGGCATGACTCCAGGGATAGGTGTTTCGGAGCTCATCTTGCAAATCTTTGAAAGACATGCTGGTTTTTACCACTTTGGGATAGAAAAATGATGAAATCAAATGCGGTTTAGTACCACGCAGCATACTAGTTTTCATTCTAATCGCCAGTCGGAAAGCCAGCGCGGGATCAATCCTATTTTGTTGGGGAAGGAAACAAAGGCTTGAGTTAGCTGGGTAAAATCGAGCACAAATTCGAATGATTCAAGCAAATAGAAGTCAAATACGGCCTACAATACGACTTAGAACGTCAATTTGAGAGGAAACAACGCTTACCCAGGTTTAATCCATGAATTATCTCTCGCGGATTCGACCCAATCCTCTCCACGATCGACTGCATTCCGGGTGTCCTCACTCAACATCTCTATGTAATCCCAGATGGGGGGGGGGGCTATATCTGGCGGAGACGGCGTCGTCGACGAATAGACGAGGGCATAGGGTGGAGGAAACAACTGCGGTGGATGCGGCAAGACGCCGGTGGAGGGGGCGGGGCGGCGCTGTGTAGTGAGGCCTGACTAGATCTGTTTCAGACTCAGACAAGCTGCCCAATACGTGTCTCCTTGCGGTCCCACCCGTCAGCAAGCAACAGTCAGACGAAGACTCGGCCCCACTCGTTAGCAATTAACGGTCAATGGATGGTCAAGACGGCAAACGCCCGCTATGAGCATTTGTGAGAGTTTCAGCTAAGGAAGAGGGGAAAAGTGAGCAAATGTTTGGAGCGTGGGGAAAAGTGAGCACAACTAAGGAACCAGGGGCACTAATTTAAATATCCCTTGTTTTTTTATTTTCAGATTACAAAAACCTATATCTACTATTCATACTATACTTGTATCACCATCTCTTCGCCGAACTAGGGCACCTATACAATTTTCCATTGTATTGGGTGTGTTGGGAACACAAGAGATTTCTTGTATTTGGTTGTAGGGTTGTTTGAGAGAGACCATCCCTTAGGTCATCCACTTGAGGGAAAATTGCTACTTGATACGTCTCTGTCGTATCTACTTTTCCAAACACTTTTGCCCTTGTTTTGGACTCTAAATTGCATGATTTGAATGGAACTAACCCGGACTGACGCTATTTTCAGCAGAGTTGCCATGGTATTATTTATGTGCAGAAACAAAAGTTCTCGGAATGACCTAAAACTCCACGGAGATTAATTTTGGAAATAAGAAAAAATACTGGCAAATAATCAGGGCTAGGGGCCCACTCCCTAGCCACGAGGGTGGGGGGCGCGCCTGCCCCACTGAGCGCGCCCCTACCTCGTGGCCCCCCTGGAGCTCCACCGACCTCAACTCCAACTCCATATATTTGTGTTCAGGGAGAACAAAAAAAAGGAGAAGGATTCATCGTGTTTTACGATACGGAGCCGCCGCCAAGCCCTAAACTCTCTCGGGAGGGCAGATCTGGAGTCCGTTCGGGGCTCCGGAGAGGGGAATCCGTCGCCGTCATCATCATCAACCATCCTCCATCACCAATTTCATGATGCTCACCGACGTGCATGAGTAATTCTATCGTAGGCTTGCTGGACGGTGATGGGTTGGATGAGATTTATCATGTAATCGAGTTAGTTTTGTTAGGGTTTGATCCCTAGTATCCACCATGTTCTGAGATTGATGTTGCTATGACTTTGCTGTGCTTCATGCTTGTCACTAGGGACCGAGTGCCATGATTTCAGATCTGAACCTATTATGTTTTCATGAATATATGTGAGTTCTTGATCCTATCTTGCAAGTATATAGTCACCTACTATGTGTTATGATCCGGCAACCCCGAAGTGACAATAATCGGGACCACTCCCGGTGATGACCATAGTTTGAGGAGTTCATGTATTCACCATGTGTTAATGCTTTGGTCCGGTACTCTATTAAAAGGAGGCCTTAATATCCCTTAGTTTCCGCTAGGACCCCGCAACCACGGGAGGGTAGGGCAAAAGATGTCATGCAAGTTCTTTTCCATAAGCACATATGACTATATTCGGAATACATGCCTACATTACATTGATGAATTGGAGATAGTTCTGTGTCACCCTATGTTATGACTGTTACATGATGAACCACATCTGGCATAATTCTCTATCACCGATCCAATGCCTACGAGCTTTCCATATATTGTTCTTCGCTTATTTAATTTTCCGTTGCTATTGTTATCATCACTATAAAACACCAAAAATATTAATTTTTCTACCGTTACCTTTTGCCACCGTTACCACTACTATCATATTACTTTGATACTAAACACTTTGCTGCAGATATTAAGTTATCTAGGTGTGGTTGAATTGACAACTCAACTGCTAATACTTGAGAATATTATTTGGCTCCCCTTGTGTTTAATCAATAAATTTGGGTTGAATACTCTACCCTCGAAAACTGTTGCGATCCCCTATACTTGTGGGTTATCAAGACTATTTTCTGGCACCGTTGCCGGGGATCATAGCTCTATTCTTTGAGTCACTTGGGATTTATATATGCTGGTCAATATGAAGAACTTGAAAGATGCGAAAACAAAAATTTATCCCTCAACTACGAGGGGAGGTAAGGAACTGCCATCTAGCTCTGCACTTGATTCACCTTCTGTTTTGAGTAAGCTTGCGACACCTAAACCTGCTTCTGCTATTAATTCTGATATGTCGCATATTATTGATGATGCCACTTCTGCTATGCATGATACTTATGATGAAACTACTTCTATGCTTGATACTACTGTGCCACTTGGTGAATTTCTTGATGAACAACTTGCTAGGGCTAGAGAGAATGAAATTATTGAAAATGATAATATTGATGAAAGTGATGATGAAGGCTCTCCTAATAAATATGAATTGCCTGTTGTGCCTGAGGGCTATGTTATGGATCAAGAAACTAAAATAGACTTTCTTGCATGCAATGATAGAAGTGATCTTAAGAAATTATTAGCTAAGCTTAAACAAAAAACTCTGAATGCTAGAATGAAATATGATCCTGCTTATGCTACTTCACCTATCTTTGTTACTAATAAGGATTATGAATTCTCTATTGATCCTGGTATAATTACTTTGGTTGAATTCGATCCTTTTTATGGCTATGAATCTGAAACTATTGTAGCACATCTTACTAAATTAAATGATATAGCCACCCTGTTCACTAATGATGAGAGAACTCGCTACTTATATATCCTTAAAATGTTTCCGTTTTCATTAAAGGGTGATGCTAAGATATGGTTTAATTCTCTTGATCCTGGTTGTGTGCGTAGTCCCTAGGATATGATTTATTACTTCTCTGCTAAATATTTCACTACTCATAAGAAACAAGCTGCTTTAAGGGATATATATAATTTTGTGCAAATTGAAGAAGAGAGTCTCCCAAAAGCTTGGGGGAGGCTTCTCCAATTACTTAATGCTTTGCCTGATCATCCTCTTAAGAAAAATGAAATACTTGATATCTTTTATAATGGACTAACCGATGCTTCCAGAGACCACCTGGATAGTTGTGCTGGTTCTGTTTTCAGGGAAAGAACACCAGATGAAGCTGAAATTCTATTGAATAATAAGTTGACAAATGAAAATAATTGGACACTTCCTGAGCCAACTCTTGAGCCTATTCCTAAACCAACCCCGAAGAAAAAAGGTGTTCTACTTCTTAGTCCCGAAGATATGCAAGGGACAAAGAAATCCATGAGAGAAAAGGGTATTAAAGCTAAAGATGTTAAGAATTTACCTCCTATTGAAGAAATACATGGTCTTAATTTACCGCCTGTTGAAGAAATATATGGTTTTAATCCATCACCTATTGAAGAAACACATGGTCTTGATAACCTGATATAGGTAGTAAAGGTAAATTCTCTCTATAGATATGATAAAGCTGAAATCCCTCCTACTAAGTTTGCTAGCCAATGTTTGGATGAGTTTGATAACTTTATGGTTAAGCAAGAAGACTTCAATGCTTATTTTAGTAGACAATTGAAACAAAATGCTTATATGATTGAACACTTGGGTGATTATATGTCTAGAGTTAAAGGTGAACTTAAACTCATTAGTAAACATGCTTCTATGATTACCACTCAAGTAGAACAAGTACTTAAAGCTCAGAATGATTTGCTCAATGAATTAAATAGTAAGAAAAATGATAATGCTGTTAGAGTTATGACTAGAGGTGGTAAAATGACCCAGGAACCTTTGTATCCCGAGGGCCATCCTAAGAGAATTGAGCAAGATTCTCAGAGAAATGATATTGATGCACCTAGTCCTTCCAAGAGGAATAAAAAGAAAAATGATAGGACTTTGCATGCTTCTAGTGAACCTGTTATTGACACCCCTGAGAATCCCAATGATATCTCTATTTCTGATGCGGAAACACAATCTGGTAATGAGCATGAACCTAGTGATAATGTTAATAATGATGTTATGTTGATGCTCAACCTAGTAATGATAATGATGTAGAAATTGAACCTGCTGTTGATCTTGATAACCCACAATCAAAGAATCAACGTTATGATAAAAGAGACTTTGTTGCTAGGAAGCACGGTAAGGAAAGATAGCCTTGGGTTCAGAAACCCATGCCTTTTCCTTGTAATCCATCCAAGAAAAGGGATGATGAGGATTTTGAGCGCTTTGCTGAAATGATTATACCTATCTTTTTGCGTATGCGTTTGACTGATAAGCTTAAAATGAATCCTTATGCTAAGTACATGAAAGATATTGTTACTAATAAGAGAAAGATACCGGAAGATGAAATTTCCACCATGCTTGATAATTATACTTTTAAGGGTGGAATACCTAAGAAACTAGGAGATCCAGGAGTACCAACTATACCATGATCCGTTAAAAGAAACTATGTTAGAACTGTTTTATGTGATCTTGGAGCCGGTGTTAGTGTTATGCCTCTCTCTTTATATCATAGACTTGATTTGAATAAGTTGACACCTACTGAAATATCTTTGCAAATGGCTGATAAATGAACTGCTATACCTGTCGGTATTTGTGAGGATGTGCCTGTTGTGGTTGCAAATGTTACTATTTTAACAGACTTTGTTATTCTTGATATTCCCGAGGACGATAGTATGTCTATTATTCTTGGAAGACCCTTTTTGAATACTGCAGGGGTTGTTATTGATTGCACCAAAGGCAATGTCACTTTTCATGTTAATGGTAATGAGCATACGGTACACTTTCCGAGGAAACAACCTCACGTCCACAATATCAATTCTATTGGAAAAATCCCATCGATTATTTTTGGAGGTTTCGAATTTCCTCTTCCTAGTGTCAAGAAGAAATACGATATTCTTATTATTGGGGATGTGCATATCCCCGTTGAGTTAACATAGTGGCGTTCGAAATTTCTCCGGTTTCATCTTACTCGAAAAAAGTTTATTAACAAGACTTGATCAACCTTGTTAGTGGATTCCTTTTGATGAGCATGAGATGGATGAAGTTAGAAAGCACAACCTTCTGTACCCTCCTTTTACTTTCTGTTATTTTGTTGAAATAAAGTAAAATAGTATTTTTTTTGTCTGTTTTCTGATTTATCCATGCAATATAAAAATACCCAGAAAATAAAATTTCTCCAAATGTCGTGAAATTTAAATACGACTTTTTCTGGAATATTTGAGAATATCTGGCACTGAGAACACAGCAGGGGAGCAAGCACCTGGCCACGAGGGTCCAGGGCGCGACCACCCCCCTGCCTCGTGGGCCCATGGTGGCTCCCCTCCACTTATTCCTGCACCCACACACTTCTTCCTCCCAAAGAAATCACCATCCAGCTCAAGCACGAGTTCTAGCTCATTTTGCTGCAATTTTCGATCTCCTTGCTCAAAGCACCTCTCACAAAACTGCTTTGGGGGATTGTTCCTTGGTATGTGACTCCTCCATTGGTCCAATTAGTTTTTGTTCTAGTGCTTTATTCATTGCAAATTTGTGCTGCCTAGGTGACCATGTTCTTGAGCTTGCATGTCAAATTTATATGGTTCAAAGTAGTTCTAATGCATGATATATGCTCTAGGCACTTGTAGGAGTAGTTGCTATCAATATTGTTGAGTTTGGTTTACTTTTATTTGAAGTTAGTAACAATTTCAGAAATTTTTCAGAGGAAAAAATATGCTTAGGAAAATGTACCAAGGTGGTTCTTCAAGGAAGCAAGGACCCAAGCTTGCAATGCATGATGCTAATGATAAACCACGAAGGGACGCCCCAGTGCGGCCTTGCGAATGGCCTTCAGAGGACTTTGTGGATCGAGCGGGAATTAAGGAAGAATTTAACGCATATTTGCGTAACGCTGATCTTGTGAGCTTTGAGGCAAAAAAGTGATGTCAGTACCACTATCTCACTAGTTCCTTTGTGAGGAGGTTTGAATTTTCACCTTCACGCAATTCTCAACCTGTCTTGTTTGATCTCTATGAAAATTCTTATACTATGGACTTAGAGGATTTTACCACTGCTTGCAAACTTCCACAATGGGTAGTGCTAGTGAACCTCACAAATATGAATTTAGAGATTTTCTTGCTAGTATAACTGTGGGGGAATCTAGAGATATAGCACAAGCTACCATAGGGAGCATTCATTTTCCAGCTATACATTATTTTGCTCTCTTCATAGGTAGGTGCATAAATGGTAAAGATGAAGCATGTCATATGTGTGTCCCTGACCTCAGTATTTTTAGGAGTGTTGTGTTAGGAGATAAATCTTATAATTTGGGAGCCATTGTTGCACATAGGTTGCATCATAATAGATTTAATGGAGGTTTCTTTGGTGGAATTTATGCAATCCGTATAGCTAATTTTCTTGGTATAACCATACGTGAGGATGATATTGAGTTGCCTCCTGCTTATTTGGATTATGAGGCTATGGTTCGTCATCATTTTGTTGAGAGGAACAATCAGTTCCTCCAATACCGACTAATCTTTGACAGATGACGCACCTATCATGTCGCTCTCCCTACTTCTACTTTGTTTGACTTTCAGGCAAAGGGGAGATATTTTATAACCAGAGAGGAGGCAGAAGAGTATAAGAGGAGGGCTGAGATAGCTCACCTCCAAGCTGCAGCCCACGATGCAATAACTGCTGCATCTCAGTACGACCCCAACTACAACTTTGGATATCCGCCAGGCCATCCATGGCAATAGACCAACTTAGGCAAAAAGCCTAAGCTTGGGGGAGTATGTATTTCCCACCGACATTACATTTATGTTCACACACTCATTGCTAGATGTCGGTGCTCATACTTTTTCATTGTAATATCCATGTTAGTTTATTTCTTTTTTATGCTTTCTTCTTGTGTGTTTGATATACCTTAAGAAAAACCAAAAAAAAAATTAGTTGTAGCTTTTAGCTAGTTTTAATTTCCATGCTTGTAATAGTAATTAAAAAGAAAACCCAAAAAGATTTCCCGTTCTTCTTTTGCTTTTTGGGAGCTTTCCCGTGTAAATAGTTTTATTTCTTTTCTTTTCTTTGGGGGTCGATAGGAGAAGACCATGATTAAATTGTTGAAGTGAATACTATATGCATTATTGTTGATTTAACCAAGAGTCCATATGGCCTTGTCTTCTGATGTTTATTGAATGCTTGCAGATTCCAGCTTAGTCTAATGCACGTGCACTGTTATTATTATTCACATCATTCGGTCGTGCAAGTGAAAGGCAATTATGACGATATATGATGGACCGATTGAGATGGGAGAAGCTGGTATGAACTCGACCTCTCTTGTTTTTGTAAATATGATTAGTTCATCGTTCCTGATTCAGCCTATTATGAATGAACATGTTTGCAATGACAATTAGAGATTATAGTTGCTTATGCCATGCTTAATTAGCTAGGAGCTTATAATGGTTTACCTTGCGTGCGAACATGCTATTAAAATGGTTGTGATGTGGTATGATAGGGTGGTATCCTCTTTTGAACGATTCGAGTGGCTTGACTTGGCACATGTTCACAAATGTAGTTGAAACAAAATCAACATAGCCTCTACAGTATTTATGTTCATGGTGCATTATATCCTACTCATGCTTGCATTCGGTGTTGATTAATTTTAATGCATGTTCATGACTTTTGTCGCTCTCTAGCTGGTCGCTTCCCAGTCTTTTTCTAGCCTTCACCTGTACTAAGCGGGAATACTACTTGTGCATCCAATCCCATAAACCCCAAAGTTATTCCATATGAGTCCACTATACCTTCCTATATGTGGTATCTACCTGCCGTTCCAAGTAAATTTGTATGTGCCAAACTCTAAACCTTCAAATAAACATTCTGTTTTGTATGCTCGAATAGCTCATGTATTAACTAGGGTTGTCCGTATCTTCCATGTTAGGCGGATTATTATCAAGAGGAGTGGACTCCGCTCCTCACTCACAAGAAAATGGCTGGTCACCGGGATGCCCAGTCCCATGCTTTATGCAAATCAAATCAAAATAATTGCAAACAAAACTCCCCCAGGACTGTTGTTACTTGGAGGCACTCGTTGTTTTGATCAAGCCATGGATTGATGCTTGTTGGTGGAGGGGGAGTGTAAACTTTACCATTTTGTTTGGGAACCGCCTATAATGTGTGTAGCATGGAAGATATCGCTATCTCTTGGTTGTTATGTTGACAATGAAAGTATACCGCTCAAAATATTATTCATCTCTTTCAAAATCGAGCTCTGGCACCTCTACAAATCCATGCTTCCCTCTGTGAAGGGCCTATCTATTTACTTTTATGTTGAGTCATCACCCTCTTATTAAAAAGCACCGATGTCATTTGCATTCATTACTGTTAGTTTACATTGAGTATGACTTGACTAGATCTCTTTCACCATGAATTGCAATGTCTAGTCAGTCCTTGATATTTAAAGGTGCTCTACATTTATGTTTTGCGGTCTCAGAAAGGGCTAGTGAGATACCATCTTGTTATATCATATTATGATTGTTTTGAGAAAGTGTTGTTGAGGGAGTCCTGGATTAGGGGGTCTCCGGACAGCCGGACTATATCCTTTGGCCGGATATTGGACTATGAAGATACGAGATTGAAGACTTCGCCCCGTGTCCGGATGGGACTCTACTTGGCGTGGAAGGCAAGCTAGGCAATACAGATATGCATATCTCCTCCTTTGTAACTGACCTTGTGTAACCCTAGCCTCCTCCGGTGTCTATATAAACCGGAGGGTTTTAGTCCGTAGGACAACATACAATCATACCATAGGCTAGCCTCTAGGGTTTAGCCTCTCCGATCTCGTGGTAGATCTACTCTTGTACTACTCATATTATCAAGAATAAATCAAGCAGAACGTAGGGTTTTACCTCCATCAAGAGGGCCCGAACCTGGGTAAAACATCGTGTCCCCTGCCTCCTGTTATCATCCGCCTTAGACGCACAGTTCGGGACCCCCTACCCGAGATCCGCCGGTTTTGACACCGACATTGGTGCTTTCATTGAGAGTTCCTCTGTGTCGTCACCATTAGGCTTGATGGCTCCTTCGGTCATCGATAGTGATGCAGTCCAGGGTGAGACTTTTCTCCCCGGACAGATCTTTGTGTTCGGCGGCTTCGCACTGCGGGCTAACTCGCTTGGCCATCTGGAGCAGATCGAGAGTTATGCCCCTGGCCACCAGTTCAGGTTTGGAAGCTTAAACTACACGGCCGATATCCGCGGAGACTTGATCTTCGACGGATTCAAGCCCCTGCCTAGTGCGCCACACGGTCACGATGAGCATGATTTAGCTCTACCATCAGACAGTGTTCAGGAGATCGCACCGGCAACCGCTCCGACCCTCAATTCGGAGCCAGTTGCGCCGTCCATGGACGGGTGGATAGACCCCGCCACGGAGGCCATATCCTCAGCGGCTATCGAGCCGAGTATCGACCTTACCCTTCACGAGAGCCGTGATGCCAAACTGCCGGATCCTTCCCCGGCCACGGACTCCGAACCGCCTGCGCCCGTGCATATCAAATCCGACTGGGCACCGGTCATGGAGTTTACCTGCACGGATATCTTTCAGCACTCGCCCTTCGGCGACATACTAAACTCATTAAGGTCTCTCTCCTTGTCAGGAGAGTCCTGGCCAAACTATGTCTGGCAGGATTGGGATACGGATGACGAAGAAATTCGCCGCCCACCCACCACCCACTTAGTAGCCACTATCGACGACTTGACCGACATGCTCGACTTCGACTCCGAAGATATCGATGGCATGGACGACGATGCAAGAGGCGAACAAGAACCACTGCCCATAGGGCACTGGACAACCACCTCATCATATGATATATATATGGTGGACACACCCAAAGAAGGCAATGGCGACGGCACAACGAAGGATGACCCCTCCAAGAAGCAACCCAAGCGCTGACGTCAATGGCGCCGCTCTAAGTCTTGCCAAGGCAAAAGCGGTGATACCGGAACAGGAGATAATAGCACTCCGGACAGTGCCGAAGATAACAACAATCCCCTCCAGCAAGATTTAGAGCAGGAGGATGGAGAAGCCAGCCCTCCTGAGAGAGTGGCAGATGGAGAGGCGGAGGATGATAATTACATGCCTCCCTCCAAAGATGAAGCAAGCCTCGACGATGATGAATTTGTCGTGCCTGAGGATCTCGTCGAACAAGAGCGCTTCAAGCGCCGGCTTATAGCCACGGCAAATAGCCTTAAGAAAAAGCAACATCAGCTTCAAGCTGATCAAGATTTGCTAGCTGACAGATGGACTAAAGTCCTTGCGGCCGAGGAATATAAACTCGAACGTCCCTCCAAGAGTTACCCAAAGCACAGGTTGCTACCCCGACTGGAGGAGGAAGCACCAAAACCTACATCTCCAGTGTATGACGCGGCTGATCGGCCACCCCGTGGCCGCGACAGAGAGGCGTTTCAGCCAAAAGCTCAGCCCGCACCCCGATGCCACTTAAATAAAAATGTCAAGGCATGGGGAAATACGCCAGACCTGCAAGACGTATTAGAGGACAAAGAAAAACACGCAAGATCGATCTACGGATCACGAGGGCGCGCCACTATGTGAGACGATAACCGTCACGCTGAATACAGTAAAAGTAAATCCGGCCGGGCCGAACACAGCGGACAAGACTCATTTGAGCTGCATCGCGATATAGCCCAGTACAGAGGCGCCGCACACCCCCTATGCTTCACAAACGAAGTAATGGATCACCAAATCCCAGAGGGTTTCAAACCCGTAAATATCGAATCATACGACGACACAACAGATCCTGCGGTATGGATCGAGGACTTCCTCTTGCACATCCACATGGCCCGCGGTGATGATCTACACGCCATCAAATACCTCCCACTCAAGCTCAAAGGACCAGCTCGGCATTGGCTCAACAGCCTGCCAGCAGAATCCATTGGCTGTTGGGAAGATCTGGAAGCCGCATTCCTCGACAACTTCCAGGGCACTTATGTGCGACCACCAGATGCCGATGACTTGAGCCACATAATTCAACAGCCAGAGGAATCGGCCAGGCAATTCTAGACACGGTTCCTGACAAAGAAAAATCAAATCGTCGACTGTCCGGATGCAGAGGCCCTAGCAGCTTTTAAGCACAACATCCGCGACGAGTGGCTCGCCCGGCACCTTGGCCAGGAAAAGCCGAAATCTATGGCAGCCCTCACGACACTCATGACCCGCTTTTGCGCGGGAGAAGACAGCTGGCTGGCTCGCAGCAATAACATATCAAAGAACCATGGTACTTCGGATACCAAGGATGTCAATGGCAGGTCACGTCGCAACAAACACATGCGCCGCATCAACAATGACAATACCGAGGATACGACAGTCAATGCCGGATTCAAAGGCTCTAAACCCGGTCAACGGAAAAACCATTCAAAAGAAGCACTCCGGGCCCGTCCAGTTTGGACCGTATACTCGATCGCTCGTGTCAAATACACGGCACCCCCGACAAGCCAGCCAACCACACCAACAGGGATTGTTGGGTGTTCAAGCAGGCCAGCAAGTTAAACGCCGAAAACAAAGATAAAGGGTTACATAGCGATGACGAGGAGGAGCCCCGGCCGCCGAACACCGGAGGACAGAAGAGGTTCCCCCCACAAGTGCGGATGGTGAACATGATATACGCGACCCACATCCCCAAGAGGGAGCGGAAGTGTGCGCTAAGGGACGTATATGCGTTGGAGCCAGTCGCCCCAAAGTTCAACCCATGGTCCTCCTGTCTGATCACCTTCGATCGCAGGGACTGCCCCACTAGTATCCGTCATGGCGGATTCGCCGCACTGGTCCTAGACCCAATCATCGACGGATTTCACCTCACTAGAGTCCTTATGGACGGCGGCAACAGCCTGAACCTGTTTTATCAGGACACAGTGCGCAAAATGGCTATAGACCCCTCAAGGATCAAACCCACAAAAACGACCTTCAAAGGCGTCATACCAGGTGTAGAGGCCCATTGCACAGGCTCAGTCACACTGGAAGTGGTCTTCGGATCCCCGGATAACTTCCGAAGCAAGGAGTTAATCTTCGATATAGTCCCGTTCTGCAGTGGCTATCATGCACTGCTCGGGCGAACCGCATTTGCGAGATTCAATGTGGTACCACATTATGCATACCTCAAGCTCAAGATGCCAGGACCTCGGGGGGTCATCACAGCCAATGGAAACATAGAGCGCTCTCTCCGCATGGAGGAGCACACTGCGGCCCTCGCAGCAGAAGCACAAAGCAGCCTCTTAAGGCAATCCACCAATTCGGCGATTAAGGACCCGGACACCTTCAAGCGCGCCCAGAGTAATCGGCAAGAAGACCGCCTAGCATGTTCCGAGCTCGCATAGCAACGCGGCCCCCACCCCAGTCCCAGCCAAACGGCGAAATCCGTGCCACGCGTACATAATTACGCATTGAAAATACCATGGGCACAGGTGGGGAGGGGGGCACGACTACGGCACGCCCCAAGACATGGCTCAACCACACTAGGGGCTTCCCGCTTTGTTAGTTTTCTTTCTTCCAGGACTTCAATCTCTGGAAGCCACGTCCGGTAGTACGATTGCCGAACACACGATACAACAACCAAGGAGGCAGAAAGCTACATCGCACCACGGAACTCCCAGGTGGATTCTGATAACGAATGAAATACTTGCTTTAAATACCATTTCTCAGCTTTTCCCTTGGAGGGGACATGTCGAATAGTCCTACTTTTTGCTTATCGCACTACTTGTATCATTCCGCTTCGACGCACCTTTTTGAATAAACAATGCATAGCACTAGACTATTATCGCATTCTCTATTCTTTTTATATAAATATGTTCATTCATGACATTCAACACCCGTACACTCTGGTACGGCCAATACGCCAGGGGCTTAAGCATACCCCATAATACGGTGTGAGAAGTCCAAACACTTTTGACAGTGTGGCACCCCAAACTTAAAGCATTATATGCATCAGCTCCGAATCATGTCTTGGGTCAATAGTTGGGTTTGCCCGGCTCCCATGTTTTGGTACCTTACGTTCCGCTATATCAGCTAAGGTAGCACTAGGAGAACTACTGCGATTGTGCCCCGGTTCATCTGGGCTAAGCACCTCAGTAGAGAAAGCTAAAACTGACTGTCATGATAAGGCGAGAGCTGGTCGCTGTTCGAGAGGTCTCGAGTCCCTAAAGACTTATGCCGCTTAGAGCAAGGAGTCGACTTTCTCCGGCTTAAGGCGTGTATAGCGCCCCGAATTTGGCCTTCCGAATACCAGGGGATTCGCCAATATTTAAAATTGTAGACTTCTATGGCTAAGTGAGAGTGATAAAGCATTATAGTCTGATTGCCTTGTTCGTTGTGCTGAGCACTTCCCTCGAAGGACCCAAAAATGGGAAAAAGAGTGCTTAGGTTTATCCCGAACATCCTAGCACTCGTGGCATGGGGGCAAAAGCCAACGACTGGCCATCTCTCAGATTTGATAAACAGCCGCACAAAAGGTAATATTTTAAATTCAAACAAGCGTTGCATAGCGCATATGAACAAGTTTTCATAATACAGGATCACACGAGCAAGTTCGTTCAAAAATTACATCCTTCGCACACTCGCCTGCCACAAGACGGGCACCCTTCAGGACACCCTCATAATACATCTCGGGGTGGCGATGCTCCTTGCCCTGCGACCGCCCCTCCTTCACCAGCTTCTCGGCGTCCATCTTGGCCCAGTGCACCTTTGCACGGGCAAAAGCCCGGCGGGCACCTTCGATACAGACGGACCGCTTGATGACTTCCAGCCGTGGGCAGGCATCCACAAGCCGCCTCACCAGGCCGAAGTAGCTGTTGGGAAGGGAGTCGCCAGGCCACATCCGGACTATAAAGCCCTTCATGGCCTATTCGGCCGCCTTGTGCAGCTCGACCAGTTGCTTCAGTTGGTCGCTCATAGGCATCGGGTGTTCGGTCCCAGTATACTGAGACCAGAACAACTTCTCCGTCGAGCTTCCCTCCTCGGCCTGGTAATACTTCGCGGCATCCGACACACTGCGGGGCAAATCTGTGAATGCTCCTGGAGAGCTCCGGACTCGGGTAAGTAATAAGTACTTTACTTTCACATGCTTGCTTTGCATATTAAATGCCTTACCCGCCGATATCTTCCTCATCGCCTCAATTTCCTGGAGGGCCTTTTGGGCTTCAGCCTTGGCATGCTTTGTGCTCTCGAGGGCCGTGGCAAGCTCGGACTCTTGCATCTTCGAGTCAAGCTCCAAAGCCTCGTGCTTCTTCACGAGAGCCTGGAGCTCTTGCTGCACCTCGCCCACCCGTGCCTCTTGTTTTTCCCGCTCGGTGCGCTCCTCGGCCACTTTGTTTTTGGCCTCGGACAATGCTTGCTTCAGGGTTGCCACTTCGGTCGTGGCCCCTGGCACATTCATCATGATCCTGTCATTTAGAAACCACATTTTCTTTTTTATATATAGATAAGGTATTACTTACCTTCGTTCTCCTCGAGCTGCCTCTTGGCAAGGCCGAGCTCTTTCTCGGACCGCTCGAGGTCCTGCTTCAGTGCGGCGACCTCCGTAGTCAGTGCGGCAGAGGTTAGCAGCGAAGCCTGCATACACAGACTGACATACTTATATTAGACTCCTGCAGATATTATTTGATCCTCTATTCGGATTTTCTTTGTGAACACCAAATAGAGCATCAGGGGCTACTGTCTATGCGGTAATATTTTCCTATATTTTAAATACTTACCTCAAAGCCTGTTAGAAGGCTGGCACAGGCTTCAGTCAGTCCGCTCTTGGCGGACTGAACCTTCTTGATCACCGCACTCATAATAGTGCGGTGCTCTTCGTCGATGGAAGCGCCGTGAAGCGCTCCCAGCAGGTCATCCGGTGCCTCTGGGTGGACAGAGGTCGCCGGCATGGATGTCTTGCCCCTTTTGGAAGGGGGCCGCCTGCCCGAGTCCGGAACCACTGGAGGTTCCGGCGCGGTGTTCGGCTGAGGGCCGAACTTGGAGCCCCCAGGAGCCTTGCTCCCTTTGCTCCTGGAGTCCGAAAGGTCTCCTTGAGGCGCCTCCGGGACTGTCTCCCCCCGGCTCGGTGTCCCTTGAGACAATACCTCGGCATTGTCCGTAGGGCAAGGAGAGGAGGCGGTTGGAAGTGTATCACTATTCATGTCCGACGATGATACGTCGATACGGGCTTGGGGCGGACTGCATAATCATATTCGACGTTAGGAGAAGTAGTGCGACAAAGGTATGCTATGAGTTACTCTGGTATCCGAATACTTACGACTTCGCCAGGGGCTTGGCCCTAAGAAGCCACTCGTCTTCGCCATCGACGGCGGTGGTGGAGCAGTCCGGAAGGAGAGTCCTTCCCTTCTTGGACCCTTCGGCCTCCTCGGTTGGGGCGGCCTTCCTTTTCTTGTCTCCCCCGGCTGGAGGGGGAGAATCTTCATCTTCTTTCTCCTCGTTTTCACGGGAGGAGTGCATCTTGATGTTATCGGACGATGAGTCCGATACCACCTGGCGCCGAAAACTCTTTCGGGTTCCCTTGGCCTTCTTCTTGGTCTTCTCCGGCACCTCATAAGGAGCAGGAGTCCGCATCTCCGTCAGGAGAGAGTCCACAGGGTCTTCGGGCAGAGGGGCCGGACAGTTAATCTGCTTCGATGTCTCCACCCAGTCCTGTCAAAGGCATGGGAGATCAGACCCCACACATGGTTAAGCTATGGGAAATAAATATCCTACAAGATGTACAGAACTTACCGAATTCGCAGGGCGCTTCGCGCTTAGCCCGCGGTCCTCGGTAAGAGAAGGAGGGACCTCGGCGCCCTTGAACAGCACCCTCCAGACGTCCTTATGCGCCGTGTCGAAGAGCTCGTGTAGAGTCTGGTGCTGGGTCGGGTCGAACTCCCATATGTTGAAGTCCCGTTGTTCACACGGGAGGATCCGGCGGAAGAGCATGACCTGGACTATGTTGACAAGCTTAAGTTTCTTGCTTATCATGTTCCGGATACACTTCTGGAGTCCGTCCAGTTCCACCGATGAACCCCAGGACAGGCCCTTCTCCTTCCAGGAAGTGAGCCGCGTGGGGATTCCGGATCAAAACTCGGGGGCCGCCACCCAGTTGGTGTCGTGCGGCTCGGTGATGTAGAACCACCCCGATTGCCACCCCTTTATGGTCTCAACGAAGGAGCCCTCGAGCCATATAACGTTGGGCATTTTACCCACCATGGCTCCGCCGCATTCCGCTTGTTGGCCGCCAACCACCTTCGGCTTGATATTGAAGGTCTTCAGTCACATGCCGAAGTGGGGCCGGATGCGAAGGAAAGCCTCACACACGACGATGAACGCCGAGATGTTGAGGATGAAATTCGGGGCCAGATCATGAAAGTCCAGCCCATAATAGAACATAAGGCCGCTGACGAATGGATGGAGGGGAAACCCCAGTCCACGGATGAAGTGGGGGAGGAAAACCACCCTTTTGTGAGGTTTCGGGGTAGGGACGATCTGCCTCGCGGCTGGCAGCCAGTGCGCGATATCCGCGGCTAAGTATCCGGCCTCACGTAGTTTTTTGATGTGTCCCTCCGTGACGGAGGAGACCATCCACTTGCCTCCCTCTCTGGACATGTTTGAGGAGAGTTGAGGAGAAGGATGTGGACTTGGGCACTGGAGCTCGAGTGCGTGAGAATGGATGAGCAAGGAGGAAGGAGGCGTGGGTAGAAAAAGGAGAGACCTTATCCCTTTATAAGGGCGGACAAAACTATGCACCCCCACAAGCCTGGTAAAACTCGCTTATCCCCCCAAGCGCCGTAATTGATGGCGCGGTTGGGTTACCCATGTCCGTATTGATGAGAATCCCGTGATAAGGGGAACACGATCTCTGCTTTGACAAGACGTGTCAAGAAACCGCCTCGTGTTATGTGCGGGGCTGGTTAAAGAAAAACGGTTCAAATAATTACCGGGCCGTGGCGTGATGTCATGCTGCCAAAACGTGTCAGCAGATTAGATTTCTGGAAATATTATTCTCTCTACGGTGGTATGTGGAACTTATTTTGCAGGGTTGGACACTGTCCTTGTATTCAAACTCTTCCGTGGTGTATTCGGAGGAGGAACCCGCCTTGCAATGCCGAAGACAACACTGCGTGCCGGACTCATCGTCATTGAAGCCTGGTTCAGGGGCTACTAAGGGAGTCCTAGATTAGGGGGTCTCCGGACAGCCGGACTATATCCTTTGGCCGGACTGTTGGACTATGAAGATATGAGATTGAAGACTTCGTCCCGTGTCCGGATGGGACTCTACTTGGCGTGGAAGGCAAGCTAGGCAATACGGATATGCATATCTCCTCCTTAGTAACCGACCTTGTGTAACCCTAGCCTCCTCTGGTGTCTATATAAACCGGAGGGTTTTAGTCCGTAGGACAACATACAATCATACCATAGGCTAGCTTCTAGGGTTTAGCCTCTCTGATCTCGTGGTAGATCTATCTTGTACTACTCATATTATCAAGAATAAATCAAGCAGGACGTAGGGTTTTACCTCCATGAAGAGGGCCCGAACCTGGGTAAAACATCGTGTCCCCTGCCTCCTGTTACCATCCGCCTTAGACGCATAGTTCGGGACCCCCTACCCGAGATCCGCCGGTTTTGGCACCAACAGTTGTCATCCCAGATTTATTATTATTGCTCGCTAGTTGATTATGCCATTGATATGAGTAAACATGAGACCTAAGTGTTATTGTGAATGTGGTTAGTTCATAATATTTGTTGAAAACTTGAATGTTGGCTTTACATATTTACAACAACAAGAGCAAACAGAGTTTGTAAAAGTTTTTCTTTATCACTTTCAGTTTGTCAACTGAATTTCTTGAGGACAAGCAAAGGTTTAAGCTTGGGGGAGTTGATACATCTCTGTCATATCTACTTTTCCAAACACTTTTGCCCTTGTTTTGGACTCTAACTTGCATGATTTGAATGGAACTAACCCAGACTAACGTTGTTTTCAGCAGAATTGCCATGGTGTTATTTATGTGCATAAACAAAAGTTCTCGGAATGACCTGAAACTCCACGGAGATTATTTTTGGAAATAATAAAAAATACTGGCAAAGAATCAAGGCCAAGGGGCCCACACCCTAGCAACGAGGGTGGGGCGCGCGCGTGCCCCCTGGGCGCCCCCCTACCTCATGGGCCCCCTGGAGCTCCACCGACCTCAACTCCAACTCCATATATTCGTGTTCGGGGAGAAAAAATAAAGGAGAAGGATTCATCACGTTTTACGATACGGAGCCGCCGCCAAGCCCTAAACTCTCTTGGGAGGGTTGATCTGGAGTCCGTTCGGGGCTCCGGAGAGGGGAATCCATTGCCGTCGTCATCATCAACCATCCTCCATCACCAATTTCATGATGCTCACCGCCATGCGTGAGTAATTCCATCGTAGGCTTGCTGGACGGTGATGGGTTGGATGAGATTTATCATGTAATCGAGTTAGTTTTGTTAGGGTTTGATCCCTAGTATCCACTATGTTCTGAGATTGATGTTGCTATGACTTTGCTATGATTAATGCTTGTCACTAGGGCCCGAGTGCCATGATTTCAGATCTGAACCTATTATGTTTTCATGAATATATGTGAGTTCTTGATCCTATCTTGCAAGCCTATAGTCACCTACTGTGTGTTATGATCCGGCAACCCCGAAGTGACAATAATCAGGACCACTCCCGGTGATGACCATAGTTTGAGGAGTTCATGTATTCACCATGTGTTAATGCTTTGGTCCGATACTCTATTAAAAGGAGGCCTTAATATCCCTTAGTTTCTGCTAGGACCCCGCTGCCACGGGAGGGTAGGACAAAAGATGTCATGCAAGTTCTTTTCCATAAGCACCTATGACTATATTCGGAATACATGCCTACATTACATTGATGAATTGGAGCTAGCTCTATGTCACCCTTTGTTATGACTGTTACATCATGAACCGCATCCGGTATAATTCTCTATCACCAATCCAATGCCTACGAGCTTTCCATATATTGTTCTTCGCTTGTTTACTTTTCCGTTGCTATTGTTATCATCACTATAGAACACCAAAAATATTACTTTTGCTACCGTTACCTTTTGCCACCGTTACCACTACTATCATATTACTTTGCTACTAAACACTTTGATGTAGATATTAAGTTATCCAGCTGTGGTTGAATTGACAACTCAGCTGCTAATACTTGAGAATATTCTTTGGCTCCCCTTGTGTCGAATCAATAAATTTGGGTTGAATACTCTACCCTCAAAAATTGTTGCGATCCCCTATACTTGTGGGTTATCACTACTGTCCTACAAAACTCCGCGCTTGGCGGCCTAACACGAGTCTACAAGAATAAGTTGTGTAGTAGACATCATGTCTCAACGTCAATTGCAAGATGAGCCAGCAAGCTAGCTGTGGAGTTGCCGATATGCTCAAAGTGCACACTACTCATGAGGCCACCTTGGTTGTGGCGTGTCCCCTCTTTAGCTTCTAGAGTCGTACAACCCTTTTGCCCACACTTAATGCCCCCCGCATGCCATAGATTTTCATTTAGATTAAACATCTAAGAGCGATGGTAGCAAAAAATGTTTATTACTCTCTCTAATCCATAATAACTAAAACCACGACACTTGTTATGTATCAAAGGGAGTAGGAAATAAGGTCATGGAAAAGCACGAATGTATGATATTTGTGACAACCAACAAAGTCTTAATTTATAACCAAGAAAGATAAGATTTCTTAAAACAACATAAAGCAAGGAGAAAAATAGTAAGTCTCCAACCCAGAGAAGGACTTTAACAATGACCAAAATAGGAGCATCCTTGTTCACTCATCTCCTCAAAAGAGGAAACTATACAAAAAGATAAGGACAACCAAGGAATCATTAGAGAACTAAATTTAATAAATCATACAAAGATTAGATGGAAAAGAACACTCTAATTACAATAGGTCTTTGAGTTGTTGACCCAACAACATGTATTTGTTACAAAGGAAATTTTGCTGATGAGTGATGATGTGTTGCCAACAGATGGGAGTAGGGAAGAAATGAGAAATCCAAAGGGAAGTGGTGTATGCTTCGGGAGTAGGGGAAAGAGAAGACATAGGGGGAGAAGAAACGATGGCCACCGGTGTGGAGTAGATTGTCAGCAGGTGGCTCGATCGAAGTACCCTCACATTCACATGAGGGTAGGCTAGCTAATTGACCTATGGGATTCAAGGCCTTCTCGTAGTTACCTTCTTCTTATTGGCCCGTTGTCATGACCCGGATTTGGTAGAATCCAAGTCTCTGTGCTTACTGTACTATCCTTGGATCATAGCTAGCACACACAGTAACAAGAATGAATATCAGTAAAACATACATCATTTTACTACAATGGTATATCCAGAAATACATACCATTGGCACGGCTCAAGGTTGGCACATAATACAGCGAAATTATACGTAGTCGCTAAGTTAGGGCTCCATCAACGCCACTGGGCTCATTGAGTGTAGACCATAACCCTATCTTCTCTTAATCTGTCGAGATCTACACATGACAGGTGCAGATGAGTACGTGGAATGTACTCGCAAGTTGCAAAGGAAAGTTTAACAGAATATATTTGCAGGGTAAGTATTGGTGGAGGTTTCCTTTGCATAAAGCCAATTTTCTCCTATACTAAATTTTGTACACTTCTTTTGAAATAAAAATATATTTTTTAGTATAAAAGGTAGGAGTGAGACACCTGGATATACGCACTAGTGCTCATTCTCCAAAATAGTTTTAAAACATATATAAGGTTGAAGTGAAACACATTCACTGTGCTCATTCCTCAACTTTAACCCTTAAAATAGACTTTTAGAAAAGAAAGGGGAGATTCTTCTTCAGTCCAAGTCTTCAGTTGCTCAAATTTGCCCGTAACCGAGGGCACGACTAATCGATTAGGTTTAATCCTCTGCAGAGTTCGTACACGTTCCCCACATGACACAATCAACCCTTTGTGTCGTGACACCACTTTGGGTCTGTGACCGAAAGGAGATTGTGACAAAGCTTTTCCAAATGGCCCCCTTTATTTAGTTCTAGCACGGCCCGCTCCCTTAGCTATTAAGACTCATCTTCGATGTCCGTACCTGAATAAGGGTTTCCCGATAAGGAAAAGCTAAGCTAGAGCCATAATAGCATGTGGCTATATTGGAAGCAACATCAAACTGTACTTGGAAGATCTCAGTCCCCTGGACGGCGGTCCCCACCAAAACCTGTGTGCAAGTCCCTAGTCAGGCGCATTCACTGCAAGACCCCGATGGGTGCAATCACTGGTAGATGCTCCCACCATACCATTCCGCCCAGAGTGTAGAAATAAAATAATATATAATTTTGTTTTTTAAAAGTTTTCACAAAACCATGCCCCAAAAGAGGCAAGTTTAAAGGTTTAAAACAATTTTGGTTTTCATCCCACCCATTTTCTGCAAGCTTGGCCAAGCATGGTTGCAAGTCTTGAACCTATGGCTCTAGCTAGCAATGATACTTTGTAAAACTTTTGTAAAACATGCATAGTATTAAAATTTAAAGGAATATGCATAATATGAAAATATAGGTCAAGCATGATCAATTTGCAACTTGCCCGAATTCCTAAAGATGAAATATTCTACTCGTTGTCGTCTCGCCTTCTCGTTACAATATATCTAATGATATACTAAAGTACTTTAACACACAACAACATCCAAATAAAGATCCAAATAAAAGGTACAAAATTTACAATACAAAATAATTAGCGGATAACTTTCCTACAGAAGTTGTTAGGACTTGATTACGGGTTGAGATAAGATCAAGAATGGGAATATAACATAGGTTTAAAGCATATGAAAATAGGGTTTATGGAGTTTGATGGAATAAAGGTCCATGTTAAAAGAACTAAACTAAAAAATTTATAAGTGTGTGGTTAAATCATATGGGTGCATGATCAGAGAACAATCATGATGGTCTTCTGAAGAAGATTGAGTCAAGAAATAAAGTTAAACTAATGATGGAGTTGAAGTACGACAAAAGAAAGGAAATTTGGAGTGTTGAGGACAAAATAGTAGCTAGACATAGCTGAAAATTTATGGGAAGTGTTTTAACTGAAAGGTATGGTCTCAAGGATCAACTTTGGTACAAGGAATATTTTCAAATGGATTATAGATTAAAATATATAGAAAAATTACTAAATTTCTTATTTAATTCAGAACTAAATTTGAATTTGCTCAAAAGTGAAATATTTCAGTTATGTGATAAAATACATGTTCTAACGAATCTGGGGATATGAAATTTGTCGAATTCTGACATAGAATTTAGAAGATACAAATTGTTGAAGTTTGGATATTTTCGGAAAAAAATACAATTACGGGATTTACAGGAGATGCTATGTGTGATGTTCTCACTGGCTGGTACCGATTCATTTTTTAATGAACAGAGAGAGTGGCCTGTTGCCTGATGGATCGAACAATCAAAAGGAGAAGAATATTCACCGGGGGGAGGTGGTCTGGTCGCCGGAGTTGGTCGGGGCGGCGGCCCGTGGCTGGATCATGCACGAGGAGGTTCACGTCGCGGTTCCCGATGATGAGACGAAGATGATAGGGTATTGGCACTGCCGATGTCGTCCACTGGAGGGCGTGGGCAGCGGCTGCAGGCAGAACGATGGTGGAGCTCGGATGCCGTCGTTAGTGCGCCCTGGCTGGAGAATTGAGGGGGAAAAGGGGTCAGCGAGGTGTGCACAGGAGACACATAGAGAAAGGAAGAAACGAGGGGTCCTGAGCTTCACCGGAGGCGACGGGATCGTCAATGGACGACGACAATGAAGCTCGGGTCCGGCGACAAATTCTCCGGTTTTGAGGCGAGATGGAGAGGGCTTTTGGGTATGGAAGGTGTTAGGGCTGAGGGCTCTCCTCGGGATCTATTTATAGTCGCAGTGGGAGCTGGTACGGGGAGATCAAGGGAGCTCAACATGGCCATTATGGCTGTTTGTGCGTGTACATTTCACGGGTCAATTCGGCGATTTATGGCAATAATGTTGGGTTTTAATTCTCTAAATGGGTTCTCCTTACATTCCTCTATAAGTTTCATGTTGGTGGCAAGTCGAAAGGATGGCTGTGGTTAGCACTAGAGGGAGAGGAAGAGGTGAAGACGCCATGGCTATTCAAGACATCTAACACCGGCTGAATTCTCTCTCAGAACTGCTAAAAAACAGAGTGTTGGGCCTGACTGCGATTGAAAGAGTGAGAAAGAGGCAAGATTCAAGAATAATTTGGCTGAAGGCAGGAGACGCGAGCACCAAGTTCTTTCACGCAAAATACAAACGCCAGAAAAAGGAGAAACCACATCCACACAATAACAACTCCGGAGGGGACGGTTCTAACAGAACATGCGGCAAAAACTGAACAAATACACAGACATTTTGCTGCACAGCTAGGCTCTAGAGAACAACGGCGGCACATGATCAACTGGGCAGAGCTGCAGATGACAAGCATCGAGGGAGGGGGTTTGGACACCCCGTTCACTGAAGAAGAAGTCTGGAAAGCAATCGCTGCATCCTCGGCGGAAAAAGGCCCGGGCCCTAACGGATTCACGGGAAAATTCTTCGGAGCTAGTTGGGATACTATCAAGGACGACATAATGGCAGTCTTCAACAAATTCTATCACCTAACGAGCCAAAATTTTGAAGAGATCAACAAAGAATATATTACACTTATACCCAAGAGAGAAGAAGCATCAGAAGTCAAGCATTTCAGACCCATAAGTCTCATTAACTCAGTGGCAAAATTAGTTACAAAGGTCCTGTCCATGAGATTGGCCAAAGTCATCCTAGAAATTATCTCACCAGCACAATCGGCCTTCCAGAGGGGTAAATGCATCCACGACAGCTACTTATATGTCCAGGGCAGTGTAAAATCAATGCACAGAAAAAAGAAACCAGCACTGCTCTTCAAACTAGACATACAAAAGGCTTATGACTCTATCTCCTGGGATTACCTACTGGAAGTGCTGCAAAGGATGGGTTTTAGTGCTCGCTGGAGAGATTGGGTGGCAATGCTGCTGTCCATGGCGACATCCTCCTGCTTGCTAAATGGAGATGCTGGACCGCTGATCAATCACCGAAAAGGATTAAGGCAAGGAGACCCCCTATGACCTCTGCTATTCATCATTGCAATTGACACTCTGCATCGACTACTCTCCGCTGCAACGAAAAAAGGAATTCTAGCCCCTCTATCTGGAAGGGGAACAAGGATGAGGGTTAGCCTCTACGCAGATGATGCGGTGATCTTCGCCAACCAGATCAAAGAGGAGGTACAAGCCCTACTTTAGATTCTACAATTTTTCGGCGACGCAACAGGACTTAGATTAAACCAAGAAAAATCTTCAGTAGCTGCAATTAGGCGCGAAGGCATAAACCTCTCGGAGGTACTACAAGACTTCGGGGAAAAAGTTGTAGGTTTCCCGATGACCTACCTCGGCCTCCCAATCTCCACGCATAGGATTAGAGTAGTACATCTCCAATTCATCCTGGATAGAATTAGGGCGCGACTCATGGGCTGGAAAGGCAAGCTCATGACCATAGTTGGTAGGCGTGTGTTGATTCGTAGCGTGCTCTCTGCAATACCAACTTTTGCTCTAACGGCGCTTCGACCACCAGAGAAATTGATGAAGGAAATTGACAAGACTAGAAGAAGATTCCTCTGGGATCCAGAAGAAGACACATCAGGTGCAGCATGCAAGGTGAGCTGAAAGAAAGTTTGTACACCAACTGAAAAAGGAGTAATGGGAATTCAGGATCTCCAAGCCATGGGCAGAGCGCTTCGCTTACGCTGGCTATGGTTAGCCTGGACGCAGCCGGGCAGCCCTTGGATTGATTTCCCAACGCCATGCGACCAAGGCGACAAAGTTCTATTTGCCACATCCACTAAGGTGACCGTTGGAGATGGAAGAAGGGCTAAGTCCTGGACTTGCTGCTGGCTGGGCGAAGAGCTGTTGTGCACTTCTTTTCCCAGGTTGTACAAACAATCCAAGAGGAAAACACGAACAGTTGTCGAGTCCCTGCACGACCACCAATGGATAAAAGACCTTCAACACAGGGATTGGGAATCCACATGCGCAAAAAATCAGAGCACATGGATGAATACAACAAGGTCAGACTGTGGACACAATAGTTTGGACTGAAAACAACAAAGTAATCTACACGACAAAATCAGTATACAAGCTAAAATTCAACAGCTTGCCGAGCTTGGACATGCAGAACACAGTCTGGAAGGTTTGGGCCCCAGGAAAAATCAAAATCTTTGCATGGCTGCTCCACCTGGACAGATTATGGTGCAATGATCGCCTACAAAGAAGACAATGGCCAAACACCTATTTTTGCCAATTCTATTTAAGAAACTTAGAATCTTCGGTGCACCTATTCTGGCACTGCCCGGTCTCGTGCGTAGTTTGGGCAGGAGTGTCCGAATGGAGATGCTGCAAGTCGCTCCGCCCTGCAGCAGGGGAACAAGTAAGCTCAATAACGGCCATCAATAACATAATCTCTAGAGATGGAAAAGAGGACAAAAGGGGCATCAAAACCATGATAATGGCAACCACCTGGGAGATGTGGAATGAGAGAAACAATTGCATATTCAGAAAGAAGACAACCTTCCCAAATGACATCCTAGCGGTAGTTCGGCGAACAATGGAGCAGTGGCGATTAGCGGGAGCAAAAAGCATAGAGACCCTTTTCGGGGATATAGTCGGCAGATAGAGAGATAGCTTTTTGGCTGAAGGGGGGGGGGGACTTTCACTAGCCCCTGTCTTTCTTGTATTCTCTAAAAAACTCATACTGATCACTTGACCAGGCTTTGTACTCCTCTTGCTTCTTCTAAATCAAATGAAGCCAGCAAATGCTGGATCTTTCAAAAAAATGTTCAATTTCTGTTCAGATTGAATGTGTAGAGGAAGGAGACGAGCATGTGCATGCGCCTGGGCTTGAGGTGTGTAAGCTAGATGGGCTTTAGTGGAAACATACTATGCCCAAGGAGCAAGGGAAAGAAAATAAATAAATATAGAAGTGAGGTGGACTTAGCCCAACTTGGTTGGGCAGATAGGAGAGAGAGATAGAAACAATGTGCAAGAAATTGTGGAATGGCCCAATTCAATTTTATATGTTTTTCTAATATTTTAAGGTCATTATAAATTCCCTATAAGAACCAAAATGATTTGAAACTCAATCAAATATTCAAATGAGCCCTATTAAATATTTTCTAACTTTTTCTTATGTAGAAGTCATATTATCTCCTCTCATTAATTTTTTATTTGAATACTTTGGAAATATTTAACTGGCATTAAAATTCCACTAGTACAAATGCCTGTGCTTTGCACCGGGTGAAAAAATTGAAATATGCTTCACGTGGCTTTACGTGACACTTTTTATATCCAATTTTGGCATATGTCAGAAATAAGGTTACACTTTTGTTAAGTACTCCCCCCGGTCATTTTTATTCTGCATATAAATTTTGCTCGAAGTCAAAGTATCTCTACTTTGATCAAACGTATAGAAAAAAGTATCGACAACCACAATGCCAAATCAATATTGTTAGATTCATCACGAAATGTAGTTTCATGGAATGTGTATTTGGTATTGTAGATGTTGATATTTTTTAATATATATTTGATAAAATTATTAAACTTTGACTTGACACAAATCTAATATGTGAAGTAAAAAGGACCAGAGGGAGTACGTTTCTTTTTCCTATTTTTGTAACAAACGTGTGCATTTTTGTGGTTTTAATACTGAGATTGATAAGACTGAGAATAAATATAGATGTGTAATATATTGTTTGGTTTATCTTTAAGAAATAAAAGTTTGAGCACGCACTACCTTCACTAAATATGCATATTTTATGAAATTGCTTGAGTCTGATGGTCTGTGCTGAGAGAAGTTCTGTAAAATCATGGTTTATTTTTTTAAATAAAAATATGAGCATGAGAACATTTAGCATTTATCGGCAAGATGTACTGGTATTTTTTCCTGATCAAAACTTATAAACACCCGTAAAGATCTGGCCTTTGCTTACCGTCCTTCTGATCTAAAGTATGCACTGCCTTCAAGGTCGTCTGGGGTTTGTCCAATTTGGGATCAATTTTCAAAAGTTAGAGTTATGCATGGTACACGCACGACTGAAAGCACCACTCTGTCAGCGTGAGATAGTCAATATTTGGAACAAAATATTACGTGGTTATTCCCCGCAAAATAATAATATATATATATTACGTGGTTATCTTTTTTATCTAATTGAAGCTAGATCAAGCCAACACACAACAGCAATCAACACGTCAGAGTTAGGGAGGCCAGATCCGGTGGCAGGTTCAACATCCAAGAATAAGAATTTGTCGGTGTGAAACGACACCTATGGGATCACAAGAACCCCTACTACGGTTGCCGGGGCGCAGGGTTGCGAGAAGAGCAGGATTGGTAACTAGCACGAGGATCGTTTACCCAGGTTCGGGCCGCGAGGATGCGTAAAACCCTAGTCCTGCTTTGGTGGGTGTATTTCAGAGAGTTCTTGAGCACTCAAACTAGTTGTGGTGAGTGTGTGGTTTGAAAAGGCCGAATCCCTCTCCAGTATGCCATGGGCCTCCTTTTATAGTTGAAAGGGGCTGCCACAGTGGCACACAGGAGGTGGAAAGGCGCACAGTGCTAAGAGCTTGTCGCTCGTATTACAAGACAAGGGGCATTTAATGCATCGCTTAGGTGTCCCCTTGCTTTATTGGGGACGGGAACGAGGCCTGTCCTGTCCGTTGCCGCTCCTCCTTGCTTTGACATGCGCCGTGGTCAGCGATGCATGCGGCGCCATGTAGGCAGGCAGGCAGCTGAGGTGGCGCGGTGGCAAAGCCTTCACGAAGATCTGCATGTCGCCATTCAGGCACTTGCTGAGTTGGCCTAGGAGCTGCATGCTGCCACGCAGGTGCCTGCCCAGCTGGTTGGGCTGGCAGCTGCATGCGAACGGCGGTGGAGACTTGGTTGGTGCGGTCCTGGACGTGGCCCTGCTGGCGCCCTTGGTGAGGGCCTTGCCGGGTGGCCGGGCAAGGGCCTTGCCGTGGCGTGTTGTTGTCCCCGACAAGGACCTTGCCTGGGGTCTGGTGGCCTTCCTCGGCAAGGATCTTGCCGAGGGTCATCGTCTGCTAATCCTCAACTGATCTTGAGTGTTCCTTGTCTTCACAAAGATCTGCAGGCCACCATGGAGGTGCCTCCCGAGCCTTGGCCCAACATGATGTTGGAGACCGTGGACTCAAGGGTGGCTCGCTCTGTTGGTGTGGGGCGAGCTGCCCCGGCAAGGGTCTTGCCGGGGGAACCTGCTTCGTCCCTCTGCTCTTTGTGGTCTTGACCTTGGCGTTGCTCTGGCTGTCTTGGGCTTCGGTTTTACCTCGGTTCACCTCCCCTGCTCTGCTTGGTGTGGCCGCGGGCGCGGCTCCGACTGTCCGTGCACCGGTAATGGGGTACAAAAGCGCGCCCCTTCTTTTGTACACCGACAGGAGCCCCCGGGCCTGGGCCATACATAAGCGCGACACGTTGTTGGGCCAGGCCCAAAACAGTGCATGGGTAGGCGGGGCGGTTTTTACCGCGGCGAAATTTTTTGCGCACTGCGCTTCCCACGACCCGCGCGTGGCATGGCATGGCATGGCATGGAGGGGCGCGCGTGACGTGGGAGGCATGCGTGGGGCAGTTCCCGCACGCATGCGTCACATCGCAGTAAATGGGCAGCGCGACCCGTGGCTTCCCCATAAAAAGGGATAACCGCAAGCGCACTGTTCCTTTACCCTCTGCGCAACCCCAATTTCGGAAGCCTTCGCTCGTCTTCCTCTTCTTCCTAAGCTTCGCCCTCGCTCGCCGCCGTTGCGTTCCTGCCGCCCTCTGCTTTGCCCTTCTCCCCCAGCCGCCATGGCGCCGAAATCCGTCAAGGGCAAGGGTGTGGCTAAGTATGTCGGAGCGGCGGAGCCGCCAGAGAGTGCGATGGCGGTGCAGCGGATGCAGCCCGCCTTCTTCCCCTCGACAATTGACGTGCTCGAGCTTCGGGAATCCTTCAAGCCCCTGTGGGGGGTGAAGATGGGGGGAGAGAAGTCGGGGCATCTAGCCACGCGCGTCATCCCCGCCAACTGCACCGAGGATGCCCCAAATCGGTAACCCTTCTTTGTCGACTATTTTTCCTGCAGGCTTTATCCCCCCTTCTCCGATTTCTTCAGCGACATCATGCACACCTTTGGCTTCCGCCTCTTGGATTTTACCCCGAATGCGGTGGCATGCATGGCCCTTTTCGCGCACCTCTGCGAGGGTTTCGCCGGGGTGCACCCTAATACGACGCTCTTCCGCCACTACTTCTTCCCTGGGATCCAGACGGGAGGCGCCATTTCTGGTTGCATCGCCTGGATCCCAAGGTCCAAGGGAGCGTTCCTGGATGGCGCCATGAAGGAGAGGTGGGAAGAATGGAGGGGCCGGTGGTGCTGGATCGAAGAGAAGGACCCGCCGACATTCTGCGAAGTTTGCCGGGCGCTGTCGGTTCGCAGCAGCGATTGAAGCGACGTCAACGCCGACGACGAGAAGCTCACGGTCGCCACCACCAGGATCCTTCGGCTCACTGAGGCCGGGCTCACCCTTGAGATGCTCGGGGCAGACTTCATCCACCGCCGGATCGCTCCACTGCACAACAAGGGGAGGCCAGCCTGGCTCTTCACAAACCCCGCCGACATCATGCGGCTTCACCCCGGCCTCGACCACAACTTCACGGTGATGGGGCATGCCCATTTCTGCCAGCAGCTCTTCCAGCTCGATGTGGGCCGTGACGGCGAGGTCGAGCGGACCGGCAAGGTCGCGAGGGCCGCCGCGAAGGCTGGCAAGGTCTTCAAGGGGCCTTTGTTCAAGCTGCCGGCGGGAGTGGTCCCGCTGTGCAATAGTTCGCCCCAGACTGAGATCATCGCCATGATGCCGGACTGCAATGCACATGGCCCTGACCCGAGCTGGAAGGAGCTGGAGGACGTCGAGGTGCAGCAGTTCTTTGACACTTTGCACGAGGGGTACATCAACGCCGACGCCGACCGGCTGCTCGTCCAGGACACCACCCAGGTGGAACTGGACTACATCACCGCCAGGGCGAGGGAGGCGCAGCTTGCCAAGGAGGCCGGCAGCGCTGGTGGTGTGGAGGACAAGGACGCGATGACCGCGGAGGAGGAGGAGCTCGCCCGATGGGCGACGTCCGCCGGGGAAGCCAGCAGCGCCGGCACCGAGGCACCTCTGGTTGAGGATGCGGCCGACGAGTCGTCGTCGGAGGAGGCTGGGCTATTGACCCTCCGGCCACAGGGAGAGGGTGAGTCCTGCGGCGGGCCACTTCTGGCGAGCTGGTACAGCCCGTCAAGGCCGCGCGGCGGTCAAATTCCCTGGAGGAGTCCACGCGTCAGACGAGGGCCGCGGCGGCGAAGAAGGTGGTGAGGGCCGTGGTGGCTAAGAAGAAAGCATATGCCTCCTCTTCGTCCAAGCGCGTCCAGACTTCGCCCTCCTCCCCTCCTCCGGCAGACGTCGAAGCGGGGGTCACCTTCGACTTCGGGTCACTTAGCCCCAGAAGGAAGAGGAAAACAACAGAGGAGGTGGATGACGAGTAAGCATCCTGCTTCATTTTGCCATCCCTGTTTCCTCAATCTAAGCCACTTGTCTTGACTTGTCTTTGTCTTTGCAGGGACGTGGAGACGCTGGCCCAGAGAGTGAAGAGGGCCAAGGTCTTGGCGGGTGGAGGGCGCCACTGGTGGTACTGAGCAGCCCGGATAGCAGCCCCTGGTACAACCCCCAATGTAAGTTCATTACTCTCCCCTCGTCGACATGTGTCAGGGGTATGGTGCTCATGTGCTGACCTTGCCGGGTATGTAGGAGGAGAGCAGCGTCCGGAGGAGAGCAGCGTCAGGAGGAGCCGTAGAGGGCTACTCCCAACATGCCGCCCCTATCGACCATGCTGCCCCGAGGGGCGTCCTCGGCAAGGGCGCCAAGCACCGGGTCCACGCATGGAGGAGGAGGAGAACTTGGGCGCTGGTGGCTTCGCCTCGGCGCCAAATGTTGGCGGGGAGGGGACTTCTACTTCCATCCTGGCACTGATAAGTCTCTTGGCCTTCCGTCCCTGCTTTCTTTCTTCTTTTTCAATTTTTGATCTTGGCTCTACCCCACCCTCTTCTTAATATCCAGATCCTCTTTCGGCGGACCGGGAGGACCTGGACACCGTTACTGAGGACGTTGCCAAGGACGCCGCGGCGGAGGCCTAGAAGATCGCCGCCAAGGAAAACACTAGTGGTGCCGCGGAGGACGCCGCCGAAGGGCCTGCCGGGGAGTCCGGCAAGGCTACTGCCGAGGAGGCCGGCAAGGGGCCTGCCGGAGGGAGTGGCGAGGCCACCGCCGAGGAGGAGGTGGTCGATGACCAGCCTTCCTCCTCCACTACCTCTGGATCTGGCAAGTACCTGGAGGTGAGTGACGGCCTCTTCGTCCACCTCCCCGGCGCGTCGAGCACCAGGGCCCCCGTCGAGGGGGAGTTGTTCGACGACGAAGTGCTCGCCTCCGCCGGACTCGAGGTCGTCGATGAGCCAAGCATTGGTGGAGACGGCTCCCAGGAGGAGCGGCTGCTTCAGGCCATGGGTGCCAACTTTCGGAGGCTCCAGGTGCTCCATCGTGCCCGCCTGGATAAAGCTAGGTCCAGGATGGCGATGGTGGAGAAGGCGGAGGCAGACCTCCAGAAGCGCGTCGCCGAGACGCAAGACTGGTTTCGCCAGGCTCACGATGAGCTGAAGGCCGCCCAGGGCGAGTTGGCCAAGCGTGATGTGGAGCTCATCATGAAGCTGGCCGACGTCGAGAAGGCCCAAGAGATGGCAAAGAACTTGGCCGCTGCTGCCGAAGCCGCCCGGACCCATCACGAGGCCGCACTGAACTCCCAGGAGGAGGACCTCGCCGCACGTGCGGAGAAGCTTGCCGCCACGCTTCGCGCCAAGGATGAAGAGGTGGGGAAGCTTGTCTTGCAGTGGACCAGCGAGCTGGAGCAAAGGCACAAAGAGGCGCTCGATGCCCAGGCCCAGGTTCATGCCGACAAGGTGAAGGAGCTGGAGGTGGAGCGGGACGAGCTGAAGGAGCAGGCCCTAAAGCTGTCCCAGGAGAAGGACACGCTCAACAGCGCCCTGACGGAGGTGCAGGGCGCAGCCGTCAGCAGGGCCGGGGAGCTCTCCGAGGCCAACAACTCCATCAAAGACCTCAAGCTGAAGTTGGAGGGTCTCGAGAAGATGCTGTCGGAGGCCAAGGCCCGGAAGGGGACCTTGACCAAAAACCTGGAGACCGAGAAGCAGCTGCAGGCGAACAAGGCCCTCAACTTCAAGGAGCACATGGAGGACGAGAGCCGCTGGCTCGGTCGCCTCGCCACCGTTGCCAACCTAGTCACCGTGCAGCTGGCCACCATGGGGATGCTGAACGTGAGGTACGCCCCAGAGCGGAGTGTGAGCGCTAACTGCAGCCTGACCCTATTCTTTGAGAGGGTCGTCGGTGCTTTGGAGCGGCTTCATGCTAATCAGGCGGCCTCGTTGGCTGACGAGGCCCAGAAGCTTTGCTAGGGCGCCATGATCAAGGTGGCGTACTGGTACCCCGACCTCGACTTCGACGCCGCACTGGAGAGCTTGCCGGAGGGTACTAACCTCACAACGCTCAGGGAGCACATCAAGCCCATCATCAGCGGTGTCGGCAGAATTCAGAGGGTGGAGGGCCAGCGCCGGAATTAGGCACCCCGTTTCTTATCGCCGTTGCAGGTTCACAACCAAGACAATTGCTATCTTTAGTTAGAACCGCAGCAACAATTCGATGTAATATAATTCTGGAGCACTTTTAATATCATGCATGTTATTTTCCTGTTCGATTTTTACTTGTATGTCCACCCTACATAACGGGTAGGCTTGCCGGCGTGTAAACCCAGGGCGGCGTCTTGGGGACGGATCCCCATTGGCCTGGCGGGTGTGCTTGCTGCCAGGCGAACCACCTTACCACCCCTAGCGCGGCCACCCGAACTATCGAGCTTGACTCGAGTCAGAGTCGGGAATGTTGCCAAGTGCGGAAGGCTACCTCACCACCCTCGACGCAGCCGCTTTGAGTTGTTGAGTGGACTCGAAACAGAACAAGGGCGTCGCCAACTGTGGGGGGGCCCTTTGCGTGCAGGTTTCTCATACATAGGCAAGCACTACAAAAAAATACACTTCCGTGATGATACGTGTTTGTCACAGTAGGTCGCTTTTTTTGTCATGCATGTGCATCCATGACAAATTTATGACAGAATCAAGATAGTCATACCTGTGCTGTCGTAGAAGTGTTCCATGACATTACCAAAATTATCATCACGGAAGTGTCCAATTCCATGACGATAAATCGCGCGTCACAGAAGTGCTTTCATTAAGGGTGACCGACACGTGGCATCCACCGTAACGGAACGCCGTTAAGCTATCGGGTCGGGTTTTGGACCCGGTAACCCGTTAACAGCCCCGACTAATGGGGATTTTCCATGTGTAAAATCATCATTGGCTAGAGGAAACACGTGTCGGCTCATCGTCGGACAGATGACATCCACTCACTGGACAAAAGGCGCCTATGATACGTCGACACGTGGCACGGCCCAATAAGTTTAAATGGGCCGGCCCAACTAAAGGCCCACAAGATTTTGCGGACCATAATGGGTCGGCCCAGCTAAAGGCCCACAAGATTTTTGCGGACCATAATGGGCTGGCCCACCTAAAGGCCCACAAGATTTTGCGGGCCATAATAGGCCGGCCCAGGTAAAGGCCCACAAGATTTTTGTGTGCCATAATGGGCCGGCCCAGGTAAAGGCCCACAAGATTCTTGCAGATCATAATGGGCCGGCCCAGCTAAAGGCCCACGAGATTTCACCGACATTAATGGGCCGGCCCAGCTGTAGGCCCACAAGATTTTGAGGACCCTAGTAGGCCGGCCCATTAACCGCCTGCCATGTTTTGGGCCAAATGCCGGCCCATATTTGATCTGGTCCATTATTGGCCTGCCACGCTCCGGGCCTAATAGTGGCCCATATGAGATCCGGCCCGTTAAAGGCCTACCACGTTCTGGGCCAAATTACGGCCCAGATTAGGTCCAGCCCTTTAAGAGGCTTTGGGCTCAATTATGGCCCATATCAGATTCGGCCCGTCAACTGGACACTATACTTTTGGGCCCACTTGCTAAAGGCCCACTTAGTAATTCGGCCTGATATTAGTTTTGCCCTGTTAAGGGCCCATTCAACATTTCGGCCCTATATTAATTTCAGCCTGTTAAAAGCCCGTCATATAGTTGGGCCTAACTACGGCCCGGTTTGCATCCGGCCTGCTCGCAACCGATATCTGACTGGACCAATCAAGGATCGAGACAATTTTTTGGCCAGTTAAAAGCCCGTTGACGGTGTTCTGGACTAGGGGGTAGTCACCACGTCATCTCCCGATCTGTTAGATTGGGCCGAGGACCCCCATGGCCGTATACTCATGGGCCAGTCTGGACAGCTGCCACATACAAGGAAGATTCCACAAGACTTGGTGATCAAGACAAGGACTCCTCCCCCACCGGCGTATTCGGCTAGGACTCTTGTTATCATAGGCCTCTGGTGCATTATATAAACCAGGGCCAGGCTAGTCGATAGATCAGAGATACAACAATCATACCATAGGCTAGCTTCTAGGGTTTAGCCTTCCCGATCTCGTGGTAGATCAACTTATACTCATATCATCAAGAATAAATCAAGCAGGACGTAGGGTTTTACCTCCATCAAGAGGGCCCGAACCTAGGTAAAACATCGTGTTCCCTGCCTCCTGTTACCATCCGCCTTAGACGCACAGTTCAGGACCCCCTACCCGAGATCCGCCAGTTTTGACACCGACATTGGTGCTTTTATTGAGAGTGCCGCTGTGTGTTAGGCAAAAGGTCGATGGCTCGCCTGCAGATCAACTGCGACTTCGGCATCTTCGTCACCAGCTCGACTGGTCACCTTGGTTCGACCAAGGACTGCGCCCTACCTCTGATCGTCATGTTCGGATAAGGGCCTTCATCAACATCAGCTCCGATCTCTATCAAGATCATGGAGGAATCATCCAGGGATTCCGGGGGCTCAACGTCAACATTGCCCTCGGGCGACCGTGCAGTTTTTCTGGACAGCGAACTTGTGTCCGCCGCCACCGCCTCTGCAAGTGTCGTTTTAACGATAGATTTGGTGGAATTGTGAGGAATTGAGTATGCAACAACCATGCAAAATTTTGTCGAGTTCCGATGGAGGAATCTCCGGCAATCTACAATATACCGGAGCCCTGTCAAATCTGGACGGGAATCTGGACGAGTTTAGGGCGTGGTCTCCAGAGCCCAGCTCGGAGGTCCTTTGGAAGATCCAACCTTTCATCTACTGCAGAATTCCCATATCTACCACCCCTCCAAATTTCAGCTTTATCCGACGGTTCAAACTCCGGGAACCTTCCGATGAGTGGACCAATTTTCGGATCCCTTTTCTGCGCGAACACGGATCCGACCCGAATTCATGTTTCTTTATGAACGTGATATTGGACAACCTTTTTAGAGGAATTCTCTTCTAGGGTATTGTGCGTTGTTTTTAAACACATGCCCGTAAATTTTTAAGCCCCCCTAAGGTCATCTTCATCATCATGCCGGTGTCAAACTAGTCCGACAATATTGCTCCAAGGCTGCCGACCTACACTAGACATGTCGTCACTTTGTTGAGTCGAGCTCAACTTCTTCAGATCATCATCTTGGCAAGCCGAACAAGAGTCTGGCATCGCGAAGGATAAATCATCACCAACATCGCCGCCCCATGAATTACACGGAGCGGGCATACCGGCATCGTCGCACGGTCACTTCATCAAGCTGGCATCGACCACGTCATGACCTGCATTGGCAGGGCCGCACTATTGCTTCTTCAAGCTGGTGTCCATCATGCCGACCTACTTCGACTCATCGGCTGACATCGAGGCTTCGACATCTCGGCTGGACCGGGGGCTTCGCCATCTCTGCATCAACCTACTCCGGAGGCTTCGGCGTCACTAGCCGACCAGCTCCGTCACGTTAGCTGGACCAAGGGCTTTGCCTCGGCGAGCCAACCTTTGCCAGCATCGCCATACCGTCGCTTTATCGCCCATCAGGCAATTGGTGTGTGGATCGAGTCCCAATTTTCAGAATCACTTTCTTCGGATTGCTACAACAAATAAATCAGGTGCTATTAATCCTAGTATTTTTTGCTTGTTCGGGTTCATTTTTCCCAAGGAATTATTACTCTGGTTTGTTCATCATATGTACATAGGTCTATCAAATGATGGCTGCATTAATGACAGTCGCATGGTAGTTCGGTCAGTTTCCGTACATGGTCCGGCGAACGCCGCATCCGGAACTCGGACTGACCTGCGAATTCAGGCTTTGCCACGCCTTTACCGCATCACGGCGACGCCCTGCATCGACATTGACTTCGGCGCCAGGCCATATTTATTTTTATTACTCACTTTGCATAAATTATTTATTATGCAACGATTTTTTTAATTATTATTATTACTATTATATCCGGTTTGCACTATTTTTTGTGCACAGGAAAATGATCCGGGTTGGGCAGTATCATCAACTCGGCGTAGTGACATACCACGTCACCTCGGCTGGACGGGGAGCTTCGTCAACACTTCACTACCCCATGCCAGGGACTTCAACATCATTCTGCCGGCCCGCATTGACCGTGCTATGTCACCACTTTGGGGTGCCGAGCTCTTTACTCCGCCGCCTTGGGACCGGCTTGGGGGATGGAACCTTGTCCCGCATCAAGCTCGGGCCGTGTCATCAATACCGAACACATTAACCAGCTAAGTTGCCTTCATGATCAAAGTTTTAAATTTTTAACTTGTGTTCGGTTCGACCAAGCATTATACCTTTTTGAAAAAAAGTTGCTTGTAGAGAATCTCCTTGTCAAAACTTTGTTTGTGACACACAAATTCAAATACCCCGTTTATTTGGGGGCTTCCTTTATGAAGCTTTTCCTCTTGCATATGATTATACTTGTACGGCTTCGTTCCTTGTTCGTGTATTACGCCACAATATGCACCATATTGACTTAAGCGATTTGCAAGCTGGGTTGCCTAGCTCCTGTGCTAACCCCTACGTTCCCGATTGTTCGGCTAGGGAGTAAAGGGAGCACCTCTGCGATTGTCACGACTGGGTCATCCGAGCTCTGACCTCAGACTGGGTCAAGCCGAAAGCTAGCGCTCTTATTGTTTTCAATCATGGTCGGCACACAACAGAACTCATGAGTGCAAAAAATCTATTGCACAAGTCTCATAGTAATAATGAGCACCGAAGAAAGGTATCGGTGGGGGTACTATTTTCTTCGAAGATGCTTCTTACACTTCATATGTAATATAGCATAAGTTCCCTGAGCGCGCTTTGTCTATTACAGCCTTATGGCCTGATTGCCTGGTTATTGGAAACACCGTCGATATTCTCGACAGGTGGAGTACATAGCACTTTTCGGTCCTTGACCGAAGAGGGAGAAGACGACGGTCGGTTAAGACGCATTTAAAGTTCGGGTGAACATGGATATGATATAAGTACTTCGGTACATACAATCATTCTTTTACCCAAGTCACTTGGGGGATCTTAAGTTTATTTGAGCCGTTTTATAATAAGTGTTTTTCTTCTTAGTCGTTGCAAAGTTTTTTTACTACTATTTATCACTCCTTTTTTCGACATGAGTGTGTGGTCACTAGCCGGGGAGCCTAATTTCTCTCTCAAAACCGCTAGAGTTTAGCTTGCTAAACTGGCCTAATGAGAAGTACTCCGCCTTCGGGATAGGAGGTTGAAGCCGTAGGCTGACCCGCTTGAAGTCTTGAGATAGGATGTGTCATGTTAAAGCACGGCAAAAGCACTTTTTTTAAAGTCCAATTTTCGGATTGGCACCAAACACTTGATCTAGTTCTGACATTAAACTTTTGAATAAGTTTTTTGGCCTTTTGAGCCTATGGCACTTTTAAACTATTTGTGTGTTTCCAGCATTAGTCTCGTAGTGCAAAGCCAGACACCTTTAGAGATTCGGCAAAAACACTCTCGGAAATTGCCATATATGCATCGGTTTTGAATTGTGTCTTCGGTCAATAGTTGGGTTGCCCGGCTCCTGTGCTTGCCTCCTACGTTCCACTTTGTTCGGCTAGGTGTGCAAAGGGAGAACCACTGCGATTGTGCTTCCAGCTTGCATGGTTAAGCACCTCAGTGGAGAAAGCCGAAAACTGACTGTCACAATAGGCGTAAACTGGTCAGCGATCCAATGACTATGTTAAATGATGGGTCGTTCATAACATTGGCCGAAGTGTTTACGGCTTGACCTCGGATGTCGCCGGACACCAACCGGGGGCTCATACCTAGCTTCCCCAGTTTAAAGCTCCTATGACTAAGCGAAAGTTATAAACCCCGCATATCTGATTGCCTCATTTCCGCTAACACAACCGCCTTCGGGCACCGAGACGTCGGCTAAGGGTTGTTTTGTTATTGCGGAAACACCCTATGTAGTATCTACCAAGGGGTAGAGGCCGACGATGGGCCACTTTCAACTGATAAACGGTCGCAATGGAGTCAAAATAATGATGTAAAGTACTTGGATACATAGAATCATTACACATAATCTGTGATTTTACTCTGGATATCGATCCTTAATTCGGCCACCCGTGCCCACATTAAGGCTCGGGGGCTACTGGGCTTTGCGCTCATTATTTACAAATATTAAAGGGGCACATTGATTCCCTGATCTGGTGTTGCCACCCGACCAGTGTCTCGGGGGCTACTACATTGCTTATTCAATGCAGAAAATTCAAAGGGCTCAGTGTTCGGCTTGATCGAACTATGGGAAGCGCGTCTTCGGACAACAATAAGTACCATCTGGACCTATTTGGCATCAAGCTATATATCACGGCAACTTCTCACAATCCTCACTCAGGGGCCCGTTCGCCGATCACTATTATCTCTAATATATTACACTGCATTTTTATTCCTATGTATGCTGCCGAGCTAGGAATTGATCCTCAGGCCGATTTCGTGCATCGACCTGAGTCTCAGGGGCTACTGGGAACATCAGTTTTATGCTTGCCTTCAGGTGCATCTCGGGTTTTAGACTGATACACACCTTGAGGGCTACTGGATATAGATCGACAGAGAATAAACTGCACCAGTTAAAAATATTCACAAAAAATCAGCCCGCGGTTGGGGTGGTGCACCACCTTGGAAGCAGTCCGACATAAAGCTTGGGCGCTAGCGGCTAGCTCCATAGAGGGCATTTCCGGCATTAAGCTCGGCTAAACTCCTTCAACTTTCTTGGACCAAGATGATCTATGACGTCTTGGATATAGTCTGACGTTGGAGCTTGGACACAGTCCGACATTGGAGCTCGGATACATTTCGGCGTTGGAGCTCGGAAGCAGTCCGACAGTGGTGCTCGGATGCAAAAGATACCTCGAATGCAGTCCGGCGTTAGAGCTCGGATGCAAGAGGACACTGCCTCTCGGGAACAACTTCAAACCCGAGGTGTGGCATAAAAATAAGAAGGCATTGATAAAGGCTGGAAACTTAGAGGGGTTCGTCGGATGCCCGATGTGTAAACTCTTCGGATGCACTTCGGCGATCCTCAAGATCGAAGATGAGAAGATTTGTTGAACCAGTTTTCAAGACCGACGACCGAAGATGAAGAACAGTTCGGAAGAATCGAGGAGCGTTCTTAACTTGAAGACCGGTTCAGGGGGCTACTGACGGTGTCCTGGACTAGGGGGTACTCACCACGTCATCTCCCGATCTGTTAGATTGGGCCAAGGAACCCCATGGCCGTATACTCATGGGCCAGTCCGGATAGCTGCCGCATACAAGGAAGATTCCAGAAGACTTGGTGATCAAGACAAGGACTCCTCCCCCACCGGCGTATTCGGCTAGGACTCTTGTTATCCTAGGCCTATGGTGCATTATATAAACCAGGGCCATGCTAGTAGATAGATCAGAGATACAACAATCATACCATAGGCTAGCTTCTAGGGTTTAGCCTCTCCGATCTCGTGGTAGATCAACTCTTGTAATACTCATATCATCAAGAATAAATCAAGCAGGACGTAGGGTTTTACCTCCATCAAGAGGGCCCGAACCTGGGTAAAACATCGTGTTCCCTGCCTCTTGTTACCATCCACCTTAGACGCACAGTTCGGGATCCCCTACCCGAGATCCGCCGGTTTTGACACCGACACCCGTGATTTGATTCGCACAATCATGGGCCGGGGTTCATTTTGGGCTGCTGCCGGCCCGCGAGCTATTCGGCACGTTTCAGGCCCAACCTACATCGTGATTGCATGTCGGCCCGATTATGTACCATAATTTTATGGTTTGGCCGGTTTACTGCGAAGACAGGATAT
>NC_041390.1:480467433-480472183 GCF_002162155.2 Triticum dicoccoides | reverse complement strand
AGAAATTACGACATATTACATCCACTGGGCATCAAAGTTCGCCACTATGATAATAAAGCACAAGCAGACAGCAGATTACATACGCTGGGCATCAAAGGTCGCCACCAGTGCAAATAAACACGCCGACAAAATAATATACAAAACCGACAACACTTCAATAGAGTTCAGGAAAGGTTAGCCCTGCTGGGGAGCTGCAGCGCAAGCAGCTGAGCAAGATGATGAGACTACGCTTGTTCAACACTTATATCTTCCTCACTCTGAAAGATAAACAAGCAGATAGATGACAAGTTTTGCACATAAAAGTATCAGTGCTGACAATTCATCACATTTCTTACTGGCGAATAAAGTGACACACTTTAAATTTGCATTAACACAATATGGTATTGTTCAGGTCAAGACATGGCAGGAAATGACATTGTGAAGGAGTTGGCAGCTTCACGACACTACTGGATTACAGATCAAGAACTCATAAGTATCAATGGTTAGTGTGCTGTCAATTTATACCATTTCAAATTGGCAAATAAAGAGACGGTTTAAATAATAGTAGAATGATATGACATTGTTCATAGTTAAGACATTGCAGAATATGACACTGTGCTGTAGTGGGTAGGTTCACCACACCACTGGATTACGGATGAAGAACAGAAGCATACATGCAGTGCAAAAGAAGATCACTTGCTCTTTATAGTTTAATTTACATGGTATGAAGAAGGAACTTGGTTGTACAACTGAAAACTTAAATTGAGAAAGGACAAACTTTTGTTTATGAACTACATATAATAAACTTTAAACAAGCAATTTGATGCAAACACCAAAAATAAATAGCTGTTGCAGTCATGCCTAACCAAATATATACAACAAAGTTTGAAGGCTTGAGATGGACAAACTTACATTATTGGTGAAGACAGGCTCTATAAAGGCCTTGTCCATGTTGATGGGGGGGGGCAATTCAAGAAGTTTACCACAGAATCTTCTTCAAAAGCAGTGCCTTTATTCTACATTTTGTTAAGAGTAAATATAGATGTGATAATATACGAAAAAATGGAGAATATTTAAGGTAAGATGAAGAGTGATGCTACATAACCAAGTAGCTATAAATGTAAGTGCAGCGATACAGGCAACAGGTACAGCCAAGAGCAATGCACAGCTAAACTTTTTCAGTACCAACCTTATGGTAAGAGTAAATATAGATCTGATGTGTATAAAATGGAGGGCAAAGGAAAATAAGCTGCAGAGTGATGGTACATAAACAACTACCTGTCATTATAATTACACGGATAAAGGACAACATGTACTTACAAGAACAATGCAGAGCTAAAAAACATTGGCATTGGATATATTCTACACTAATGTAACCATTCATACAGATCAGATAATTTGGAGCGAACAATTGATAAGTAAGCTATCATGCATACTGTTGTCACATAATGAACCAGGTATGTATGCAAGTATAGTGATACAAGACAATAGGTACTAACAGGAGCAAAGAAGCGGGCAACATATTTGCGATATCTTGTCGTTCTTGTCAAACCGGAATTCTTCTTCGAGCAGATTTCCTGCAAGAAAGATCCGTATGGCACATGCGAAAAAGTAGAAGTTCAAATTGTCATGTGATTTCATAGACAGTACCTCATCCTGGGAACGAGACCAGTGAATAACAAGGTTTTTCCATTCAATGTCTTCTAAATTTAGCACAGGAGACTTCACCGGAAATTCGTTTATAGACTTGCCATCAAAGTGTGATTTCCTCAAGTAACACCAATACTGCTGCAATGCTTCCTTGAAAAGCACAAGCAAGCTTTGCTCGTCATGACTATCCAGATTGACCCTCGCCTAGTTACAACAATGTAATGTAAATCATTGATGTGTTCAATCAGCAAAAAACAGGAAAATAATAACCATGAATAATAGCACTTACACGTAAGTTGGACATGAAGATGTGAAAATGGTGTTTGTCTTCACAATAATCTTCCCATGATGGGAATATATGCACATAGTCCCTAACAACATTGAAAGTATTGTCTTTTAAACTGGGAATAAATAGAATGGGGTTCCAATCTGCAGGAATTGGCCATCTCTGCAGTTGGGATAGGTCTTCGGCCGGTGGACTTGCTGTACTTTTTGCTGGAGTGGGATTTTTCTGTGGTACAGCTGGTGCAATGGAAAATGAAATCGGTATACCTTTTGCTGGAGTGTAGGTCCTGTGTGGTAGGGCTAGTGGTGTGGCCAGTGAAGTATGGGTACAGTCTGCTGGAGTCGGTCCTACGTTTTGTGTCACTGGTTGTATAGCCAATATAAGTGAGGTGCTGTCTGATTTCTCCGGCACCACCATGTTTTCAAGGACTTTACTGGTGCTCCTTCAGGTTCGACAATCACCCTCTTCCTTTTTGATGTCTGATGCACAAGAACAACATTTGAGTGGAAAAACATGGTATGATGACAGATGGAATATGTATTGATAATGGATGGGCATGGCTTCTCGACATATATGATGAGTAAACTAAGCAGATGGCGGTGCAACAAAGTAGAAGAATGTCAGGACCCCGACTCAATGCCACATCGATCTAGCATGTAACACCTCATATCACTTTGCGGCCTCACGCACGGTATTCCCACGGGTGTCGCCTTACCTTTGCCCGGGACCGTTTGCGCCTTTTGGCACACGTATATGACAGTGTCGCTAGCATCCATATGATAAGGAGCCCGGGCTGACATGGCTAGTCGTAAACCCAAAGTGGCACAGACTTACAGGGACAGGCATCCATGACCCAGCATCGAACGTGTCGGTCATCAGCGAGTGAATCCAGGCTGTAGCACTGGGCTAGCAGGACTCCGGTGAACCGGGCTGTAGCGGGCTAACAGGACTCCGGTACTCAAAGCGTGACATTTCCCCGAAGGGACAGACACAGGAACGAAGAAGGACACATGCCGGCCAGCCTAAGTGTTCCGGAGCAGTAGCAAGCTACCATGGCTCGGTGGAAACACTAGGAGACATTTCCCCGTAAGAGAGGCTACTAAAGATAAACAACTAGATGGTCAGATCCTACACATACCAAGCATTTCAATAACATACACACAATATGCTCGATATGTGCAAATACAACATGGCATCACAACATGACTCTATGACTCAAGTAATTTATTCAATAGGCTCCGAGGAGCGAGATATTACAAACATGGGTCTCATGACCCAACAATCAGAGCATACAAATCAAAGCACAAGCGGAAGCTATCATGTCTGGGTACAGACATCTATAAATGAAAAAGGTTGAGAAGCCTGACTATCTAGCAGATCCTGCCGAGGCACAAGATCGTAGCTGAGGTATCAAGCTAAACGTCGAAGTCCACGTGGAACTACTAGTGAGACTGAAGTCTCTCTGCAAAAACATAAAATAGGCAAACATGAGTACAAATGTACCCAGCAAGACTTACATCAGAACTAACTACATATGCATCATTATCAACAAAGGGGATGGTGGGGTTTAACTGCAGCAAGCCAGCTTTGACTCGGTGGCTATCCTGAACTACGACTGCGAGTAACTCTTTTGAGGTGGTGCACACGAGTCCACATATTCACCATATCAATACACCACTATGGATCCGCTCCCGTCTCCCTACGAGAACGCCATCCATAGCACTCACGCTTATCTTGTGTATTTTAGAGTATCCACTTTCACTTGTCTATGAACTGATATAAGCAACCCAGAAGTCCTTTTCCGCGGACACGGCTATTCGAATAGATCATATTAACCCTGCAGGGGTGTACTTCTTCACACACGCTCTCACCTTTTACCGCCGTTTACACGACATGTACTCGGCAACCTTCAAGCGGAAGCCCAACGTGGGTGTCGGCCACGGCCTGCCTAAACACTCAAGTCTCTAGTCCAGGTTTATCGCCTATTCGGGTTCCATCCATGAGGAGATCCGGCCGGAGTTTCGCTCACAGCCCCAAACGATGTGAACAGGGTTCCCGAGACACCAAACGGGCGCCCGGTACACCGTGCCACGTGCCTACCGCATCACAGCCCACCCCTACGGTCAGCGCTGCCCACGGCCTCCAGCATACTACAAACACCAGAAACTACTTGCAACTCCTGGACAGAGGACAAGGGTGATCAAGAAGCCGAGAGGGTCCATTGGTTTCGGGCCCAATGCGTGGTAGTAGCTGAATCATGGATCACAAACACAGAACTCAGTTCCTGAGGACGGCTTCAATGAGACAACCCACCATGTACTCCTACATGGCCTCTCACCGCTACCTTTACCAAATCGTGTTCACACACTTAGCTCACACACAGTAGGACATGTTCACACACCTCTGATTCATCCCCGATGAATCAGTCCTGACTCAACTCTAAGCAGTAGCAGGCATGACAATCAAGCATGAATGAGTAGGCACAACAGGGCTCAAACAACTCCTACTCATGCTAAAGGGTTTCATCTATTTACTGTGGCAATGACAGGTCATGCAAAGGATAAAGGGGTTCAGCTACCGCAGCAAGTAACAGATGAATCGTTGTTGTCCTAATGCAGTAAAAGAGAGCAGGAGCGAGAGAGTGGGATTGTATCGGAATGAACAAGGGGGTTTTGCTTGCCTGGCACTTCTGAAGATAACACTGAGTCTTCATCAGTGTCAACGATCACATCATCGGTATCACGTCTACCGAGGGAGAACAACACCGGCAAACACAGAAGAAACACGATCAATGCAATGCACAATATGATGCATGCTATGACATGGCAATATGAA
>NC_041390.1:480452881-480465498 GCF_002162155.2 Triticum dicoccoides | reverse complement strand
TAAAAATGTTCAATATTTTGGTTGGGACCAGAACCCTTGCCAAAAATTATCAAACATTTAAGAAGAGCATTTTGGAACAATGAATGAGATTTTTAGGGTTTTTGCCCTTCTTTTATTTAGGGTTTTGAGGCTTCTAAATTCCTCAGTTCAGGTTTCAAAAATTTAAACATGATGCTCAGATGGAAGCAAGCATAGGACAGGCCAGAACTAGGGATGTGACAACTCACCCCCACTAAACAAGAATCTCGTCTCGAGATTCAAGCGTAGGGTAGGATGAAGGGGAAACGCAAACTAGTATAATCTTCACGATCCAGGGTGCACCTCAATGAACGTTGATTTGAACACCATCTTTGTCATGTCGTCTTGCTCTGAGAATTCCAACTAATCATGGCAAGAAGAGGAAAGGAAAACTCTGGAAGGATCGGTCTTCTCGAAGGTCGAACAACTCAGGATTAACTCCCGGAGTGTGACATAGCAACATCTCTCAAGCTGAGAGACGAAGCATACCTCTAGAGGGACGGAGTGGAGCAGGTGACGAGATTCACTAGGTAGACAGCAATTCCAGACTTAAGAATGTGGTGATCGGTTGTCAACATAGCGAGGAGTTGAATTGCCATGATACCACGACGAAACATCCTGGAGAAGGGTGATTCGTAGATTATCCCCTTAAGTGGCAAAAAGAATTACCTTTGATATAGAGATCATTTAGACTCTCTATATCAGCCTAAGGCAAATCACAGCAATCGATTGGCGGGGTCGGTAGAATGGCATACTCGGACTTGGATGATGTGGATTACCTTGTTGAAGACAACGTAATGGATGAATTTGCTTATCACCGGAAATGGAGGAGACCCATGGTAGAATGACACATTGGCGGTGCAAGCTGGGAACAAAATGCAAATGCTGGGAATGATTCTGGTAACTGGGGAAGAACCCAACAATAGGGAGTGAATTCACTGTTTGAGAAGGTCACAGCATTGCCGAGGGAACTGAGAGCATCCCAATTAGAGCCGATGATAATACGTAGCGCTTGTGCGTGCTCTCAAGAACTTGAGCATTTCCACAATCATCAAGGTTTTATCAACAACCGCGTCAAGGGTGCTGACAACACAACATACTACCATGATGAATAGCGATGGACGATGCAGCTGCGAAGGAAGATAACATCAACTCAGATTTCACCCTAGCGAGGCCAAGGAAACAAAGTCTGGATGATCGACCGAGAGACATTTAGCACTCCGCTTCTAATGTTCTCCTTGATGTGCTAGTGTAACCCATTCATAGATATGGTTTGATATCTAGAACATCAAGTAAAAAGGTCGGACTTCGGGAGCACAAGAATCCATAAGGAATAACTACGGAGGTAAATCCTGCGAAATCCTTATGGGGAGGTGGCCAACTTCTTTGATCAAGATACTATAATAACAGGTCTTTCGGCTGGGTGGTGCTGGCCACGACATCCACTTTACCAGCTATCGAGGGACCAATATTATAGTTCTTGGGAAATGTTCCAACCATCATATCTGCCCGCGATTCAGATCTGGTTGGTGTCAGGATATTCCAGACTCATCGAGTCTAGGAAGAAAAATAAAAGTTTGCAACTCAAATCAACGAAATGACGTTGCGAGATTCTCGGGAAATGAACTATGATAGCAAGCTCCAAAACATGAGCTGGGTCTGCTACAACATGTGAACACGCTGTCCTAGACAAACATTATCACATGGTAGTCTTACAATAAAACACTACCGAGTTCAGGTGGGAACCATCACCGTGGATAACGAAGTCCTTGCATAAGTCATATGATTAGCTCTTATGAAGGAACTTCTTCTCCTTGAACAAATCAATCAGTGGCTTGGTGTGCTCGGGACACATGTGGAATGAAGGTTGCAAGTCTCCAGACCACAGAATACTTCGCACGTGTGCATGACTGATTTGGGATGATTCCAAGGAAACAAAACAATCTTCCTCAAATTCCTGGCGGCAACTTGCATCATATGCACATGAATTAGGGAAAGTCACTACTTTCATTCAAACATATGCTTCATGAACGAAACACGAAGAAATGCTTACACAAGTTTCCAACACTAGGTTGATGTTCAACATGATTCATGGGGGGAGACAAAATGCTACCGATGGGCTCAACAGCAACTCATCGGAATTTCCATATCACTGGACTTCCACCATCATGTGAACACGGTGATAGCATTGGTCAGACCAAAGATGTAATGGTGTATGCTCGAGGGATCGACCACGAGTAGGACAACATTACGAGCATCGTTGGTACTGATTTGATTTGACGATAGCCCACACTCAAATCAAGGGATAGATAAGACAATAGGTCCAGCAACTGATCACAGGGACCAATCGATGAAGATATCATCTTTCTTCAACACACACTACACAAGAATATCCCTTTGGGACGAACTAAGTCAGGCAAGCTTTTATCTTCCAACTCTCCAAGTTGTCGTTTAGCTTAACCAACTAGCTCAGGGGTATCCAACACGGATTCTTGGAGAAAGGGTGGTTTACAATAAACCAACTTGATCACGAGCTCAACATAGCGGTCAGGTGACAACCTGGTAGTACTTCCGAGAAGATCTTCGGAAAATCACGAACCACAGATATGTTACTAAGCTCGAGAACAATCTTGCTTTTGAGGGCAAGACGATATGATCAAATGAGTGAGGACTTGACAAGATCCTAACTCATCAATCGAAGGGTGCACCGAAATAAGGACTAGGTAGCACGATCAGTCTTAGAAGGACGATTCAAAAACCAACACGCTAAGAATGAAATTATTGTCCATTAACTACCAAGCAACAAGGTTGCTAGGAGTATTGAATTCACACATCATGATTCACTTGTCGGCATTCCGGTTGCGACAACACGGAACCGAGGGATGAATAATGATGGCGAGAAGTGTCACTACATCAAGAATTCACAAGAGCCGGTGCAATCCCCATGAAAATCCTGACATAAAGACGGTAATACTTCAGGGTAGAACAGAATCAAAAGGTGGGCTGGCATTTGATCTGCGGAATACAACTACTTTGACCCAATCCTAGATATGGATGAGGTACTGGAGTTTGTTTTTCCTAGTCATTCTGCGATAGAATGGCTTGACGGACCACAAGAGTAATAGGCATCGATAAACGAGCGCACGCATACTCTTGACTATCAATTGATAGACGAAAGTCAGAATGCAACTAAAGAGAACAACTCAAAGGAACATATAATTTTCTGAGTTGTGGATGCATAGATTAGTATGTCGAACCAAGTTCAACATATTTCTTCCGGATAACCCATGCAGAAAGGTAGAACTGGCAGAGTCATGATTTATGAATGGAGAACTCATCAAGAATAATCCTGTTGTGATATTTCAGTTCAACGAGGAACTTCTGCCATAAGCAGTTCATGGTATTTGGAAGAACAAGACACCACGGACTTCAAGGACTATCGCAAAGGTTACTAATATCCTAAAGGAACTAGCAACACTATCAACATGATGTAAGTAGAGTGAATCTCGGGTTCAAACCCAGGAGTAGAATACCTACTAACTATGTGGCATCACGGGATGCTTTCGAGAATAAAAGCCAGAATCATCACACTGGGACACAAATCATGGCTAAATTACTAGATGATCCCCTAAGACACCTAGGGTCATAATAATAGCTCCAACATATATGTCAAGGCAATAAATTACCTCAACTCAACAATTTGGGTGATTAACCTGGCCTAAAAGGCATTGAAACCAGAGGAAAAGGATTTGCAAATGCATCAGACTACTTAGAAACCTGGGATGACTCGGACAGCATAACGGCTGTAAATGCTCAGAAAAGATTTGAGACATTCACAAAAATGGTGGCATAACCACTCAGAAGCACAATATCAAGGTTTCGAGATCAACAATTAACATACGGAAGTAGTAGGAACTGAACTCAAGCTTAATCCAACAATCTATAAGTCTGCGGACTAGTAATACGTGATCCTGATAGAAAGAAGAGATAGCCTAGCTCTTAATCCCCGTAGGAAAGATAAGATGATGACTCAGATCAGAAGGCCATGAGGTATAAGGAGTAAAAAGAGCCTTACGTTCCATCCCACAATCAATTCCCTTACATATAACTAAAGCATTTCTAGACTCAACTTCGACCAGTTTGGCTTGGTAATCCTACAGGCAGTCAAGCTCTGATACCAACGCTGTCAGGACCCCGACTCAATGCCACATCGATCTAGCATGTAACACATCATATCACTTTGCGGCCTCACGCACGGTATTCCCACGGGTGTCGCCTTACCTTTGCCCGGGACCGTTTGCGCCTTTTGGCACACGTATATGACAGTGTCGCTAGCATCCATATGATAAGGAGCCCGGGCTGACATGGCTAGTCGTAAACCCAAAGTGGCACAGACTTACAGGGACAGGCATCCATGACCCAGCATCGAACGTGTCGGTCATCAGCGAGTGAATCCAGGCTGTAGCACTGGGCTAGCAGGACTCCGGTGAACCGGGCTGTAGCGGGCTAACAGGACTCCGGTACTCAAAGCGTGACATTTCCCCGAAGGGATAGACACAGGAACGAAGAAGGACACATGCCGGCCAGCCTAAGTGTTCCGGAGCAGTAGCAAGCTACCATGGCTCGGTGGAAACACTAGGAGACATTTCCCCGTAAGAGAGGCTACTAAAGATAAACAACTAGATGGTCAGATCCTACACATACCAAGCATTTCAATAACATACACACAATATGCTCGATATGTGCAAATACAACATGGCATCACAACATGACTCTATGACTCAAGTAATTTATTCAATAGGCTCCGAGGAGCGAGATATTACAAACATGGGTCTCATGACCCAACAATCAGAGCATACAAATCAAAGCACAAGAGGAAGCTATCATGTCTGGGTACAGACATCTATAAATGAAAAAGGCTGAGAAGCCTGACTATCTACCAGATCCTGCCGAGGCACAAGATCGTAGCTGAGGTATCAAGCTAAACGTCGAAGTCCACGTGGAACTACTAGTGAGACTGAAGTCTCTCTGCAAAAACATAAAATAGGCAAACGTGAGTACAAATGTACCCAGCAAGACTTACATCAGAACTAACTACATATGCATCATTATCAACAAAGGGGATGGTGGGGTTTAACTGCAGCAAGCCAGCTTTGACTCGGTGGCTATCCTGAACTACGACTGTGAGTAACTCTTTTGAGGTGGCGCACACGAGTCCACATATTCACCATATCAATACACCACTATGGATCCGCTCCCGTCTCCCTACGAGAACGCCATCCATAGCACTCACGCTTATCTTGCGTATTTTAGAGTATCCACTTTCACTTGTCTATGAACTGATATAAGCAACCCAGAAGTCCTTTTCCGCGGACACGGCTATTCGAATAGATCATATTAACCCTGCAGGGGTGTACTTCTTCACACACGCTCTCACCACTTACCGCCGTTTACACGACATGTACTCGGCAACCTTCAAGCGGAAGCCCAACGTGGGTGTCGGCCACGGCCTGCCTAAACACTCAAGTCTCTAGTCCAGGTTTATCGCCTATTCGGGTTCCATCCATGAGGAGATCCGGCCGCAGTTTCGCTCACAGCCCCAAACGATGTGAACAGGGTTCCCGAGACACCAAACGGGCGCCCGATACACCGTGCCACGTGCCTACCGCATCACAGCCCACCCCTACGGTCAGCGCTACCCACGGCCTCCAGCATACTACAAACACCAGAAACTACTTACAACTCCTGGACAGAGGACAAGGGTGATCAAGAAGCCGAGAGGGTCCATTGGTTTCGGGCCCAATGCGTGGTAGTAGCTGAATCATGGATCACAAACACAGAACTCAGTTCCTGAGGACGGCTGCAATGAGACAACCCACCATGTACTCCTACATGGCCTCTCACCGCTACCTTTACCAAATCGTGTTCACACACTTAGCTCACACACAGTAGGACATGTTCACACACCTCTGATTCATCCCCGATGAATCAGTCCTGACTCAACTCTAAGCAGTAGCAGGCATGACAATCAAGCATGAATGAGTAGGCACAACAGGGCTCAAACAACTCCTACTCATGCTAAAGGGTTTCATCTATTTACTGTGGCAATGACAGGTCATGCAAAGGATAAAGGGGTTCAGCTACCGCAGCAAGTAACAGATGAATCGTTGTTGTCCTAATGCAGTAAAAGAGAGCAGGAGCGAGAGAGTGGGATTGTATCGGAATGAACAAGGGGGTTTTGCTTGCCTGGCACTTCTGAAGATAACACTGAGTCTTCATCAGTGTCAACGATCACATCATCGGTATCACGTCTACCGAGGGAGAACAACACCGGCAAACACAGAAGAAACACGATCAATGCAATGCACAATATGATGCATGCTATGACATGGCAATATGAATGTGTTTTGGGCTAATGCATCTAAAACCAGATTAAATGAAGTTGGTTTGAATCCAAGATTCAAATTCAAACTCCATATGTGTTTATTTAATGCCATTCACTTCATTTGCCCTAAACAGTAGTGATAAGTTGTTCTAACATGTATGAAAATGGTACAGATGGATTCCTTGAATTTTTCTGATAATTTTTCATATATAAATTATTTAATTTGGAGTTACGGTTGAATTTCTATGATTTTTAGAAGTTTATACAATTTTCTGGAATTTATAAATTATTTCCTAATTTATTTTAATTCCAGAAAGGAATTATTGCGTCAGCATGACCTTATCCTGACGTCATCAGGTCTACAGGGCGGGTCCAGGTCAAACCTGACGTGTGGGGGCCACACGTCAGTGGCACAGGGCTAGTTAGTGTCAATGACAGGTGGGGCCGGGTCAAAGGCCACGTCAGCGCGGTCAAATCTGACGCGTGGGGCCACTGCAATTAGATTAAACCTAATCTATTTTAGTTAGCCGGTTAGTTAGGCGGTGGGGCCCGGCTGTCTGTGACACGATGCGGTGGTTAGTGGCTAATTAAGCCAGCCACGTCAGCTGGCCGGAGATTAGCCGGCGACGACCACAGAGCACGGCGGGGGCACGCCGGACTTGCGCTAAAGGCGACGGAGGCGGCGGCTGAGGGCACCGGGGCGTAGCCCGGGCTCTCCCGCATCTGATGGGGTAGGTGGGAGGCTACGGGAACGCCGGGGCTCGCCGGAACGGAGCTCGCGGCGGCGCCGGAGTTTGGTGAGTGCGGGGTTGGCGCTATGGTGCACGGGAGGGCGAGTTAGGATATGCGTTAGGCTCCTGGTGGCTTCCTGAGTGCGGTGACACGCTCCGAGACGAGCTCAAGCGGCTGTAGTGACGGCGGTGACGAGGTCAGCGGCGGCCGGAGTTCGGCCGCGGCGGAGCTATGGCCTAGAGCTCGCAAACGCGAGGGGAGAGAGAGGGGTTCTGCACGGAGGCTCACCGCGGAGCTGTAGGGAGGGTTAGTGGGCTCGGGGGCGGCTGGAGTGCAGCGAATCGACGGCGACGATCTCCGGTGGCCGAGGAGGGGAACGGCGACGTGGGCGGAGATGCAGGGCTTCCGGAGGGCCATGGATCGGTGGGGAGGAAGAGGGGGTCGAGGCGGAGCTCGCAAGCACAGCGAGGGGTCGAGGGGGAGACGGTGGCCGCGGCGTTACGGTGGCGCGGCTGCGGCTGCGCTCGGCGAGTGAGAGAGAGAGGAAGCAGAGGAGAGATACAAGGGAGAGGGAGAGAGCGAGGGGGTCCAGGGGGGTCGGGGCGGCGCCGAGGAGACGACGCGCGGCGTCGCGGTGGCCAGGCGATGCAGACGAGCAGGGTGGTGGCGTGGCGAGCTCGGGCGCGCGCGCCGTGTCCCTCCTCTGCCTACTGGCGCGAGGAGGAAGGCGACAGGGAGGAGGAGGTGGGCTGGGCCACACAGTGCTGGACCAGCACAGGAGCTGGGCCGACTCTAGTGGGCTGCACGGGTGAGGCCGGGTAGGCTCTGTTCTTTTTATTTTTTTCTTCTGTTTTGTTTTTATTTAATCTTTTGCCACTGTTTTGAAATAAAACAAATTCAAAAACAGTGACAAAATTCCCCTGAACATTTTATTTAGCACAATGGAATTATACCAAAGCACATAAAAATGTTTCAGTTATTTGAACATATATTCAGTAATATTTGGATATAAGTTCAAATTCAAAATAGTATTGATTTAAATTCAAAGTCCCAAAAATAAATCCTTAAAAATGTTCAATATTTTGGTTGGGACCAGAACCCTTGCCCAAAATTATCAAACATTTAAGAAGAGCATTTTGGAACAATGAATGAGATTTTTAGGGTTTTTGCCCTTCTTTTATTTAGGGTTTTGAGGCTTCTAAATTCCTCAGTTCAGGTTTCAAAAATTTAAACATGATGCTCAGATGGAAGCAAGCATAGGACATGCCAGAACTAGGGATGTGACAAAGAAATGCAAGACAACATATGCAAGATACGCACAATCAATAAAACCTTGCCAAATTAGAACAGACACCTTGATGGGTGAACAGGACAGGCCATCTGCCTTTGACTCCTCGAGGTTAGAATAGTCATTAGGATGATATTCTGAACAAGAATCAACAGGTGGGGAGCGTACGAGTTTCATTGCTTCCAGAATGGCACTCAATGCCTTGCTGCCAATTTTGTAAGCCATTGCAGTGTTCCACAATATTCTTCTGATGCGCGGATTCTGATATTCACTGCAATTGCATATAATATCTGAGAACCATGAAAACATAAATAGTTGTGAGATTATCTTTGTAATGCAGATGATATTCTAATATAGGGGCGCCCCTGTAAACACTTGTGTGCTATCACTGGATTCTGATGAGAGAGCTCATGTGTGTTGTAATATGGTGCGTGCATTTATATAATCTGGCACAAGTACACAAAAAAATAGGCTCCAGAAGTAAGGATAGCTGGTAGATGATAGGTTCATAATATAATGTATAGAGAGTTTATTGCCAAACCATGATAACAAGAGCACACAACAACTAGGCAGATCATAGTGTACATAACAGGGGTACACCATAACTAGGATATATAAATCGGGAAAGTGGAACTGGCTAGAAATTACGGTGTTGTATTGCCGCTAGTAATTGAAAGCCTATCGATCACGTACAGGCTAGCTCTATCAGCTGTTGACTGCAGATGTCCCTGCTCCCCTTCCTGACAAGGAACATACTGTGCTTCCCATACAGAACACCGCACGGGCCGCCGGCCGAACCACCGGCCCCATCGCCTGTGTTCCTCTGCCACCCCCACCCCCGCCCCCACCCGTGTTGACTTTTCTTTGTTTGACGAGGCCCCACCACTGCCTCCCACAACCACCGTCCCCACCCGAGCCCCTTCGATCGCACCAGCGAACTCCGGCGAGCTCTGCAAAATTGACTGACCCAATTTTGAAATTTAGTCTACTGTGATTTAACTAGTGCGGAATATAAAAATGGAAAACCATAAGCATTGCAAGTATGGTGTTGAGCATGCCATGGCAGATCTGAAGGTGCAAACCGGACAAAGGAAACTTCGCAACCAAGACAAGAAATCAGAGTAAAGCAGTGGCGATCTATTTTCTTGTTGCGATAAATAAGTTGAGCAGATACAAAAGAGTACCGCCTCTGGTGCGGCGCCGTGTACGCATCTGCTGAGAATTTGGCGGTGCTGCGGTAGCGATGGCTGTCGGCGGCGTGGAAGCAGATGTAGGAGGGTAGACGGTGGCGGCGGGGTGCAGTGGACGAGACGGTCGTAGGAGCGGCGCCGGCAAGGTGGACGGCGGCGGGGATGAAGCGAGACGACGTGATGCAAGGATCCCAGTCCGAAGCCGTGGATGAGAGAGGTCGATCTCTTGTAATGGACGGCGGCGTCGGGGTATCAGCTCCGGCATGGTGGAGGAGGACGGTGGTGGATGGGGTGGCGGACGGCGGCGGGCGGAGGAGGGTGGGGTGGAGAGGGTGTTTTGGCGCCCACGGAGTACGAATGGGGAAAAGGGAGGTAGAGAGGAAGGGGGAACCATGTATTCAGGGCGCGGTTGTCTCAAATGCGAGGAAATTTACAAACTTAGCCCCCGTTTCAAATTTCTACTACATCACAGCAACACTAGTCGGTTGGGGATAGGACGGTAATCTCGCATACACTGAATATTTGCCGACGAGAGTTTGTTTTTGGCGCCCACCGTGTATGAATATGAATCGGGGAGGGAGTCGATTTCGGCCGAGGACACACTGTGTTTTGGCACCCACCGTGTATGAATCCGGCTGAGAGGCGGTTACATCACGTTTGGGTGAAATTACAAACCTACCCCTATCAAAACCTATAGAAATCCAGCATATAGGCTTTGCATGGCAGGGATAGGCAGTAGTGATTTCCATCTCGCAGATTTTGGTTTCGGGCGGTTACTGCGACTTTCCCCCCTTCGTTCAAATTTCGTAGAGTGCACGTTTACCGTGCCAACTCAATTCGAATGCCGTTTGTATTCTATTTTTTTCCGGGCAGGATCCATTTTCAATTGGAATTACATTCTATATACATCATTTTTTATATATACATTCAAAAGCACAACACCATTTATACATAAATATGGTTTACAAATGGCATGATCTCAGATATTTGGATTTTCAAATATTTGAAACCACTTTATGTTGAAATCCAATATATGCATTCCTCGCTAACTGTCTCCAATTAATGTGTGTTTCATGCGGGTTTTTTTACTTCTCAAACATGTATAATGTGTTTCACACACGCAACATATAGTGTAACCCCGTTTAGACATTAATTGCATATAAACCATGCATTGTTTGTAATTGAAGAATCTATGGATCACCAATATTGATAACTATATAACATTACACGTGTGCCCAAATTCAAATGCATGTTTGATACACCAATTTGCGTTATGATATTATTGATGTCGTGATCTCCAGTTTAAATATTTGAATCCCCTTTAATACAGATATTCGTCTCATATAGCTATCACTCATGCTTATATAGGACTATCTCTCTGGACCTATACGCGTTCATCGTCTCTCAGGTATCTCTCGTGCTACCTGTATGTCGACAATGATATTTTATCTTCGTAACACACTGACGGTACTCTCTCCCTCGACCTTCATCACTCTATCTCTCTCTAAGTATATCTCGCTCCCTGCAATGTGTCTCTAACTATGATTCTCCATGTGGAATCTCTTTCTCTCACACAAACACAAAACTTTGTCTCCCGGGGTCTCATTTCTCTCTACTATTCCCATGTGTGCCACTCGCACACCCCTCATATAGATATGAGAACCTACGATTCTTCCTCTTCAATATCTCTTTCTCACACACAAACACAAACTCTGTCTCCCAGGGTCTCATATTTCTCCATTGTTCTCTTGTATGTCGCTCACACACACCCTCTCTCTCTAGAAATATCTTGCGTTCCCCCGTATGTCTCTCTAGCTATCACTCTCATCGTGAAATATCTTTCTCTCTCGCATACACAAAACTCCATCTCTCTGGATCTCATTTCTCTCTGATATCTGTTTGTATGTGACTCACACACACCCTCTCTCTATCTCTCTCACACCCACACACATAACCCAGCCTTCTGATCCACTCGACTCCTATCTCTAACGCACACTAGCTAGCATCTTTATCTTTCTATTTATCTGTTTCTCCATCAACCTTCTTTCTCGCCCTCACTCTTGATTCCTATCACGCACACTACATATGTTTCTCTCTACATGCAGTCAAGTGCCCTCTCACACACATATATAACTTCACCCTTTGAACCACCCGACGGTCATCTCCAACACCCAAACTAGCGGATGTCCCTCTAGCTAGCATCTCCATCTCTGTATCTATCTGTAGTTTCTCCGTCAACATTTCTTTCTCGCACGGAGTCTTGCTTCATATCACCCACACTATATATGTCTCTCCATACATATGCATTTATAGCTTGGTCTCTTTTGCACAATCGTTGCGCGTCACTCCCTCTGCTCGCCATAGATGCATGCTCTAGCCCACGCCACTATCTCTTAAAGACAAAAACACACGCTCAATTGTCGGGACTTCTTCCATGCATTCTCACATGCATGCATATTGTCATACCGATCTGTCTCTCCCATGTCCTTGATCTTATGACTTATGTCTTCTTTCTTTTATCTCGATCATGCGCGCGCACACACACATCCCACGTATACATGTATACCTCTCACACATGCACGTTCAAGGTCTCTATGTCTCCATACGTAGTTAATTACCCTCAATCCTAACGCCACATCGAATCGTTCTCCTCTTTTGTGCACATAACTTCCACCTGGATGGGTAAAACACACACTCACACTTAATAATCTCCTTCTAGCTACCCCCCCCCTCCTCTCACTCTTCCCCCATATCCCCGAAACCAATAAGACCAACCCTTAGTTTAATTCCCGCCTACATGCACCATCGATATATAGTAGTCTTCCTCGGTGTCTCTCGAACAAACACATTCTCTCGAAGTCGACTCCTCTCACGCGCACACACCTTCTATTCCCTCTCTACGGCCATTTTCTCTCTCGCACCCCATCGTTGGTGGCCTCTGCCATACACGTCACTTCTCTATGATGAAAGCCATGCACACTTAAATTACATCCGCCACAGAGGA
>NC_041390.1:480445715-480452723 GCF_002162155.2 Triticum dicoccoides | reverse complement strand
CACTAAGACTCCATCTCTCTCCCTCTCTTCCACACACACAAACTAAGACTCCATCTCTCTCTCTCCTCTCTCTCTCTCTCACACACACACACACATGCTCTAGGCGAAGCATTTGTTCCTACCACCCTTCATCCAACCTTACCCGTATGATAAAAAATCGCCTTTATTTACTTGCATAACATGGACAAATTCCACTTTACTTTAGTAGTCAGCAAACTTATCACCTGTACCCTTATAAAAAAACGAGTTGGTGGTGATGGTGTGCCTGCCATCTTGTAATACAGACCATAAGATCTATATATGAGGATAGAAAGCAAACTATGATAATTTTACAAAAGATATCGGCACCTCTCTCCACATCATTATCTCTCGCAACCTCATTGCTCAGCAATTAAAAAAGGAATAAGTCTCTGGAACAATCTAGCATGCATGGTGGCCGCTGCCGCCTGCCGGCGCCGCCCATCCCCATGCCTCCGCCCATTCCGACCACCAGTCACCACCATGCTCCACTCCTCCTCACCTTATCTATCATCTTTCATTTTTTCGATGACATTCTCAAGATACCAGTTTTCCGATAAAATTCTTGAGATATCATTAGTTTTTACACATGGGATTACTCATGCATGGGTCAATCACAACAGGTGTTCTGTAAAAAAATGCATATTGATGTTCCATGCAATGCACGAGAATCTTGCTTGTAATTATATAACGCAAATCACGAGCAGGAAGTGACATTTTTTTGACACAACCACGTTAACATGGCCACGTAAATCACTAGCTAAAGTAAATACCATTATACTTATATCCCGATGCAAAAGGTTGAGTACATGTCCCAAGAGTAGAGTCGCACACACGCACTCTGTATCTCAGAATCTCTCTCACACACACACACCAGTTATGTGACGCCCACTTCAGGAGACACGTATGTTACAATTTGTGCACCCGCGGGTACACGTGATGCCGCACATTTATTTAAGCCAGAAGGCGAACCCAAACAGTAGATGCATTCATTCCCCTCCCGCCGCCTCTTCTCTGGTCGTTGTCGCCGGTAGCCATGGGTCGGCTGAAGGTAACAACATACGCCATACTCCCGCCGGAGCGGCGCTTTAATATGGAAATTTTAGTGGTCATGCATGCATCTTTTTGTGCTAGCACTCCTATATAAGGGTTGACCGATCGCTTCCCGCGGACGTGCGCGGGCAGTGGAAGAGGAAGGAGAAGGGAAGCGGGCTGTGGAGTAACGTTTTTACCACAATTTCTTAGGAAATTGAGTGCAATAATTGAGTAGTTTTGCAAACTACCAGTACTACACCTGAAACGGTTCAAAACCTATACTCCCTTGCCAGCGTGCGCTTCCCGCGTGAAACGGTCAGCGTCGCCCTGGAGTGTCAGTGCCGCATTAATGCCCGACCAGAGTGGAGGCGACCTCTCACTGGCGCCGGCTTTGAAGTGGCGCGACGGCCGAGAGAGCGCCGCTTCCCGGTGCACGCGACTGCTCCGCGTCGAGACTGGCCATAGGCCCTGTTTGGATCCATGGGTTAGAGTTAGTTTGAGCTAGTTGGGGCTCAAATAGCCATAAACTATCCAAGCATGAGGGTTTAAATTGGAGCAAGTCGCACCAAACCCACCAAAAAAACTATCCCACTCAAGAGGTGCTAACTGGAGATAGTTCTCATTGGGACCACTGAAAAATCACTTTTCTCTCTCCATGAAGTGCATTTATTGTGAATCTAACCCTGTCACCCAAACACCTCTTTGGCTACAGTTAGTTCAGGGTTAGTCATGAGTTAGTCTAACCTCTAGCTAAGTTAGAGTATCAAACAGCAGCAGTATAGGACATGCAAGTTGCTCAAAGCATACATGCAAATTCGTACGTGAAAGGATTTTTTTCTTTTTGAAAACAGAACGTGAAAGGAATTTTTTTAGAATGCTCTTGGCATGTCGCTAACATGTGATAGTTAACCGACCTCAATAGACGGCAGAAACGCCAGCCCGCCGCACTTTGATAGAGACGAGGAGGGAGAAGCGATACAGGCTGTTGGATTACTAGAGATAGGTGTCGCACGGAAGCCAAGAAATATGGTGATAGCGTGGGTTAGCCATGTACTAGTATGATACTACACTGGGCTGCCATGTTTCGTACTCTTCCAGTCCACTGTGGAGATGATTGGTTAATTTTATATCGCTGAATAATATTAAATATTATGAGTGCAGATGCTCCACCACGAGGTTCCTTGCTCCTTCTCGGTCGTCCGGAATCTATGTTCTTCCACTCTATTTTTTTACGTGAGCTTTGTTCATCCTTTTGCCAACACGCGAGACATCTAGCATCAAGGTGCACGTGTTATGCAAGGATTGTTCCATCTATATGAAGAACACGTGGGACTGGAACTACGAGACAAACATGTACCCAGGAGTGGACGTACGAACCTGAGTAATGTAGCACAGTAAGTGAAGTAGAAAGGCACAAATGGTATGAACATGCGTGGCATATAGGGTGTGTTTGGCTGCGTTCTCGTCTCAGCATAGTTGTTCCCTCTTCATGCATGATCAACTCAACACCCCACTTCATGCATGCTCTCTTCATGCATGCTTCTAGTGTATTTGTGCTAAACTAGTGTGGACTCATGCACCCTCCATACACTCTACCAAACACCCAAAAGTAGGTCAAGAAGGGAACTCTTGGGCGGCATTTATCTCTTACTACGTACTACCACTAAATGTTGTACGTGCAATGCACGGTGATGTTATGGAGTACGTGCCTAAGTACTCTACTACTACTATATTAGTTGGAGGCACATATTAACTTTTATATTTGTTTACGTGTATGTGCCCCGAGACCTTCCAACTAGACGTGTCTTTGTCTCCAGGTCGCACTTTGTATTGTTCATACCACTAAGTACTACTACGTGTGGTCTCCGACCCAGAAGTGGAAGAAGTGGAGACGCTCTACCACGCTGTTTTTTACACTAGGCTCTACCACGCTGTTCATGTCCCACTCCTTTCGCTGACGTGTGGGACATCCAGCACGTGCCGTGTTTGGCACCCTTCATCGTAAGAGTTGAAACGCTAGCATTCATCAAAAACAAAAAATAATTATAAATCTGCCGGGGGCGATGCTGGTTCCCGCCAACACCTATGGGGACAGGGCCCCTTTTCGATTCGTTGGGGGCAGAGAGCGCACAAAGAGTGGATCGAGGCGGTGCACGCGGGCGATTTTACCCAGCTTTGGGCCGCACGGATGCGTAAAACCCTACTGCTGCTTGTTTTTGTATATTGGATTCTTGCTCAGGAGCGATGGACGCTGCCAGACTGAGCTTGAGAGTGTTCCTGGTGTTGAACGAGCCGAACTGCTCGAGCCTCTGAATTCTCCGAACCCCCTCTACGTTGCGCTTGGGCCTCCTTTTATATTCTCAAGGGGTCACCGACAGGGGGCAACGTAATCAAGAAGGGTAAAAATGGAAAAGGATGGGTAGGTGCAGCTACCGCTACTGTGGATACAGTGCGCCCTACCTAACTCTGACGGCAGGGGACAAAGGCATTAAGTGCCTGTCTGAGTCTCCTAAACAGTGCAAAAGGTGACCGTTAGGAGTGCCACCGTTTGCCACGATGGGCTTCTCTTCATCTCCGCTTGCCACCACGTACCCCTAGCTGCACGGCCTCCCGCCACGTGCGCTCTGGGAGAGTCCCAGAGCGACACGTTAGCAGGTGAGCTGGAGCGCGGGCACGAAGTGGGGGTTTCCCGCGGCAAGCTCCTTGCCGCGGCTGTCGTCTTGTCGCGTCCGGAAGCTTGTCGCTCGCCGGATCTTGCCGGGACGCAGGGCGCGTCGCGGCAAGCTTTCTTGGTATGTCTTGAGTGGCCTTCCCGGCAAGCTCCTCTTGCTGGGGTCTTGTCTCTTCCCGGCAAGCTCCTCTTGCCGGGGCCTTGGTTGGCCTTCCCGGCAAGCTCCTCTTACCGGGGCCTTGGTTTGAGTACTTTGTTCTTGAATGGTCTTCAAGGGAACCACGGAGGGTCCTGGCGGTCACCCGGCAAGCCTTGCCGCGGGGCGCTGCGACTGCCCGTGCACGAGTTCGGGGTAATAGGGTACCCCTACTCTAGTACACCGACAGGAGCCCCCAGGCCTGGGCCATACACGGTGCCAAGCGCTGTTGGGCCAGGCCCAAAACAGTGCACGGGCACGCGCGGCTAGGTCACGCCGAATCTAACTCCGCTCCCACCGCGCACGCCCAGAACGGCACGCGTCAAACCCGGCGTCGTGGGAGAGATCGTGGGTGGCGTGCGTGGGGCTAAGCCCCCCGAGCATGCGTCAGGCCACGATGATGGGGACGATTCACGCCCTCCTCCTTAAACGGAGGTAGGTGTGAGGGCGTGGTGCATTTACTGGACGGGGCCGGTGCGCGGTTTTCGGGACGTCCACTCCCCGCGTTCACGGGGCGGAGCGATGCCGCCTCATCTGTCGCCTTAGTTCTGCATCCCCGCCACGCGGCTCCCATGCGCTTGAGGTCACGGACGGTGGATTGGGAAACTGGGCCGTCGCGAGCGGGTTGGCCCCGACTCCCTGCCCTTCCCGTGCCTTGATTCACTGAGCGGGGCGGCCGAGCCCCCACCTCGCTCCTTTATAAAGAGCGAGATGGGAGCATGGAAACCCGCACTCTCTCATCTTGTCCTTTCTTCAGCTTCTGCTCCCCTTTCTCTCATCTGCCATGGAGAAAGGGAACCCAGGCCCTTCATCGGTGGCGGCGAGGGTCGCCGCCAGACAGTGCCTCTCTCCCTCTTCTGCGCCCGTGGTGGCAGAGCCAGTCTTGAGGGGAAGAGGAAGGGGACGAGGTCGCGAACGAGGTCGGGGACGAGGTCGAGGCGCTCGGGGAAGAGGCGGACGGGGCGGCGCGTCAGCTTCACCTCCGCCGGCGGCTCTTCCCCCCACGGCGGTCCATATAGGGGACGACCCTTGCGAGTTCTTCGTCAGGCTGCGCCGGGCGCCTCGTCGTCGCCTCCGGCTTCCAGCCCCGTTTGCGCGCGCGATGGAAGTGGAGCCTCCCGAGACGCTGAGACTGCACATGAGGGGCTGTGGAATCAGCGGCACGCGAGTCCGCGTTGCATTCCCAGCCCCTAATGTGATGTATCTTGATCGAGGGTGGAAGACGTTCGCCCGCATCCACAGCTTGACGGAGGGGTTTACCCTCCATTTTAAGTTGATGGAGGGCGATCTCCTCTTCGTCAAGCCCTTCGGGTGCTTCGGCACTCGGGCGAAGTGCTGCGTGGATAGCTCCTCCGACAGCGAAGGCTCCTCCTCGAGCAAGAGCGACGAGGAGGGGAGCGACAGCGACGACGAGGGTAGCGGGCGGCGGAGTAGCGGGTCCGACTAGGTGTCGGGCGCCGCCTTGCACGGCACCGGCGACTCCATCATCCGCGTCGCCGGCTTCTTGAACTCCCCGGGGTCGTCTCCTTGGGCGGCTGGCGTAGGGAGGCTGCGGAAGGGGAAGAGGGCAGGCGACAAGGCCGTCAAGCCGGAGTACAAGGGCGTGGTGCCCTCGACAGTGTGCTGACGTCCTGCCGCCCCGTCTTCGAGCCCCGCTTCCGGCGTCGCCGTCGCCGTCCAGCCTTCGGACGGCCCCCGGGATGTTCCCTTGGTGTCTTCTGGCACCCGTAGCTCGCCTAGGCACTCCTTTTGCCCTTTTCGCCTCCTTGACCCGCCTCCTGAAAAGGGGGACAGGAAAGGGATCACGGGAATCTTATCTTTTTAATTTGTAAGCCTTCGGGACTTAGCTGTATCTAAAATCTGTAATCCTCTCTTTCATGTTTTTCATCCTCTATGGACTGTACCTGAGTGGGATGTTTTTTAATGAAAGGGGATGCTTGCCGGGTTATTTGTCTCGCGAGTTAAACCCACGCCAAGGAGAAAATCCTTGGTATCCCTCGGACAGACATTTCATCTCCCGGCAACAGACCCTGCCGCCTTCCCACGTCGCTCGACCTTTCTCACGCTTTTGACGGAGGTAGGGACGATGTGGGTGCGGTCTCCTCGCTCCATCCCCTTGCTGCCGCGACTACGACCAAACTTGGCCCCGAGAACGAGCCCCAGGGCCTAGAGTCGAGGGAGCATGGCAGTTTCCGGGAAGAAACGTGGTTTCGCATTCCCCAGTCCATAAGAGGATGCATGATGAGGGATGAAAGACTTATCTGATAGCGCAGTCCTCGGCAACTCTGGTTTGCCGTGGACGATTCTTGGCACTCACAGCCCCCGGCGATACTGGCTTGTCGGGAAGGCTCTTATCTTCAGCAGAGAACTTCGTCGTTCTCGATGCCGGCTTCCGGCAAGCTGATTGCTAGGAAGGCTTTTATCTTCAGCAGAGAACTTTGACGTTCTCGATGCCAGCTTCCGGCAAGCTGATTGCCAGGAAGGCTTTTATCTTCAGTAGAGAACTTTGACGTTCTCGATGCCGGCTTCCGGCAAGCTGATTGCCAGGAAGGCTTTTATCTTCAGCAGAGAACTTTGACGTTCTCAATGCCGACTTCCGGCAAGCTGATTGCCAGGAAGGCTTTTGTCTTCAGCAGAGAACTTTGACGTTCTCGATGCCGGCTTCCGGCAAGCTGGTTGCCAGGAAGGCTTTTGTCTTCAGCAGAGAACTTTGACGTTCTCGATGCCGGCTTCCAGCAAGCTGGTTGCCAGGAAGGCTTTTATCTTCAGCAGAGAACTTTGACGTTCTCGATGCCGGCTTCCGGCAAGCTGGTTGCCAGGAAGGCTTTTATCTTCAGCAGAGAACTTTGACGTTCTCGATGCTGGCTTCCGGCAAGCTGGTTGCCAGGAAGGCTTTTATCTTCAGCAGAGAACTTCGACGTTCTCGATGCCGGCTTCCGGCAAGCTGGTTGCCAGGAAGGCTTTTATCTTCAGCAGAGAACTTTGACGTTCTCGATGCCGGCTTCCGGCAAGCTGGTTGCCAGGAAGGCTTTTATCTTCAGCAGAGAACTTTGACGTTCTCGATGCCGGCTTCCGGCAAGCTGGTTGC
>NC_041390.1:480371039-480445420 GCF_002162155.2 Triticum dicoccoides | reverse complement strand
TCGTTGCCGGAAAGGCTTATGGCGAAGAACTTCGTTGTTCTTGACACCGGCTCCCGGCAAGATCGTTGCCGGAAAGGCTTATGGCGAAGAACTTCGTTGTTCTTGACACCTGCTCCCGGCAAGATCGTTGCCGGAAAGGCTTATGGCGAAGAACTTCGTTGTTCTTGACACCTGCTCCCGGCAAGATCGTTGCCGGAAAGGCTTATGGCGAAGAACTTCGTTGTTCTTGACACCGGCTCCCGGCAAGATCGTTGCCGGGAAGGCTTATGGCGAAGAACTTCGTCGTTCTTGACGCCGAAAAGATTGGCCCTAAGGACGTTGCCAGCCCCCGGGCCATAACTGCGTTCAAACATAGCAAGTGATTAGCATCCGAAGTGCACTCAACTTGCTTGCGAATTTCGACTTTTGCTGCATATTCCCTATGCCTGCTGGAATGCTTTCCGGTGCGTACGATCCAGCCAGTAGCGCTTGAGGGAACGGGCCCTTAGCGGCTATTCGGGAACAACGCCTCCCGGAAAGGTTTACCTTCTTGGTTCTAGCGCAACCGCACAAGTTGCCGAGCGGACTCGAGGCAATCATGGAGCGCAACTAGCCCCGAGAAGGCTCCTCGGCATACAGGTCTATGCAGAAATCTCAAATAAATAACGCATGCTATCTTCCTGTTCAACCCCTCTTTGTACGTCCACCCTACGCTTTCTAGGGAAACTTGCCGGTGCAGGCACCCTTGCTGCGAGCACCGAGTGCGGAACTTCAGCAGCCTGCTGGCGGGGTCGCTACCGACAAGTAATCTTGTCGCAACTAGTTGCAGCTTGCTTAAGTTGTTGAGCGGACTCGAAACAAAGTAAGGGCGCTAGCAGCTCACTTAAGTTGCTGAGCGGACTCGAAGCAAAGTAAGGGCGCTAGCAGCTCACTTAAGTTGTTGAGCAGACTCGAAACAAAGTAAGGGCGCGACTAGCTACGAGTTGATTCCTCTGCGCACAGGTTTTTCGTACAAAGAACAAGATCTCCGAGGCGGATAACCTTATATAGAAAGGAAATATCTAAAGTTTTGCATGACTTAGCTTTTTCTGTTGCCGCATTAGCGTCGTTCTTTTGCTCGCCCGCTCCTTGGGAGCCATGACGATGAAGATTTAGCTTGCGTGCACGCCGGATCGGGTTCGCACGATCTCGACGCCCCCTACCTGGCGCGCCAGAGATGCCGGGGGCGATGCTGGTTCCCGCCAACACCTATGGGGACAGGGCCCCTTTTCGGTTCTGTGGGGGGCGGAGAGCGCACAAAGAGCGGATCGAGGCGGTGCACGCGGGCGATTTTACCCAGCTTCGGGCCGCACGGATGCGTAAAACCCTACTGCTGCTTGTTTGTGTATATTGGATTCTTGCTCAGGAGCGATGGACGCTGCCAGACTGAGCTTGAGAGTGTTCCTGGTGTTGAACGAGCCGAACCGCTCGAGCCTCTGAATTCTTCGAATCCCCTCTACGTTGCGCTTGGGCCTCCTTTTATATTCTCAAGGGGTCACCGACAGGGGGCAACGTAGACAAGAAGGGTAAAAATGGAAAAGGATGGGTAGGTGCAGCTACCGCTACTGTGGATACAGTGCGCCCTACCTAACTCTGACGGCAGGGGACAAAGGCATTAAATGCCTGTCTGAGTCTCCTAAACAGTGCAAAAGGTGACCGTTAGGAGTGCCACCGTTTGCCACGATGGGCTTCTCTTCATCTCCGCTTGCCACCACGTACCCCTAGCTGCACGGCCTCCCGCCACGTGCGCTCTGGGAGAGTCCCAGAGCGACACGTTAGCAGGTGAGCTAGAGCGCGGGCACGAAGTGGGGGTTTCCCGCGGCAAGCTCCTTGCCGCGGCTGTCGTCTTGTCGCGTCCAGAAGCTTGTCGCTCGCTGGATCTTGCCGGGACGCAGGGCGCGTCGCGGCAAGCTTTCTTGGTATGTCTTGAGTGGCCTTCCCGGCAAGCTCCTCTTGCCGGGGTCTTGTCTCTTCCCGGCAAGCTCCTCTTGCCGGGGCCTTGGTTGGCCTTCCCGGCAAGCTCCTCTTACCGGGGCCTTGGTTTGAGTACTTTGTTCTTGAATGGTCTTCAAGGGAACCACGGAGGGTCCTGGCGGTCACTTGGCAAGCCTTGCCGCGGGGCGCTGCGACTGCCCATGCACGAGTTCGGGGTAATAGGGTACCCCTACTCTAGTACACCGACAAAATCGACAGTGATACTATTTTTTTGTGAACCAATCGACAGTGATACTATACCACGCGGTTTCCTTGCTCCTCGATATCAGAAAGAATACTTCCGTTCGCCAACATGTGGGATGTCGACCATCCTGGTCCACTTGCCATGCACGCAGAACTCCAAGGGAGTCACCCAGGTCGTCGCGCCGCAGTAACAATGACTAATGAGCCGTCAAATCACATGCCCACTTCCCACTTTGAGTTGCTTGGATGAAGGAACCATCATGACTTCGTTGAATTCCGCTTCTTGAACAAAATCATTGTACCAGCAGTACTGCTAGCTACAGTAGTTACTCCAACAGAGGCCTCCTTTCGTTCATAGGATAGGAATATGAAAATCATAGGAAGTGAGATGACATGCATCTCAATTCCTATAGAGAAAGAGATGCCATTTGATGCTTAGGATAGGAATTTTTCCATTTAGTCTAGGCTAATGTACTGGTAATTTGCTCTAAAAACTACAGTAGTAACTAGTAGTACTGGTACATGCTCGTACTCAGACACACACACACACTAACTACTAGTACTACTACTTCTCACATACTGGCCAGACGCTGTCGTTCTCCTTCCCGGCTTTGTCGGCGACACCCCACCGTGCTTGGATCTCCTCCGACCTCTCCACAGCAGCGCGTGCATCCTTTTCTTTCTTGCGGCGGCGGGCCTCTCTTTTCTTGAGTGCTTTTTGACTTTTCCGCTCCCTCTATGCGGCTTTGGCCGTCTCTTGCTCTATCACCCATTCGGCCTTGGCATCTTCAAATTCCTCCCACATAGTTGTGAGGTCGTGAGCGGCGATGAACTCGGCACGGCGGGATGCCATCGCTTCCCTACCATTTTGTGTGCGATCGTGGGCGGCGAGGAACTCGGCGCGGCGGGATGCCATCACTGCCTTACCGGTTAGTGTGCGGCGCGGTGGCATGAACGATGCTTGGTGAGAGCTCTGGGGTGGAGTGGCCGGACAACCGTATAGTGCATTGGTTTGTCAAGAGCTCAAGGACAGAAGACGAAGCAAATTTGGATTCCCCTACAATCCTGGTCATTTATTACCGAGTAAAATGCATTGGCGGTCATCGAACTTGTCTTGATAGCTCACTTTGATCATTGTATACGAGATATGGTGATTATACGGTCACTGGCTCAGCGTATATCTCCGTATTTGTCCGGTTGACCAGCCAAACAGTCTGCATGCGCCTCATCAGCTCATGTTCTTTATCTATCTACGGGGCCTACCTGTCAATGGAGAAAGAAATACTGTAAAAACCAAAATTATGCTAGAGTCCGGACCGCTTCCGGAGCCCGCTCTCACCGCCCTGGCCCCTCAAGACGCCAGCTGCCCGCCGCATGCATGCATAGCAAGTAGTACTCCTTATGTGGAGGAGAGAGAGGCATTGACAAAGTCAAGGAGTGGGCTCTGCAAGAGCCCGTCTCTACACGTGCTCCTAGGTATAAAAAATAATTCTAAAAAAGGCATATAAAACAATTGTGTCTTAAAAAAAGAAAGGTAAAGAACATTTGAGAGGAAATAGATAGAGAGAAAGTGAGAAAAAGCTGTAGCCTAGGCATTACACGAGGAAGGAGGGAGTGGTGCACATGCCAAGTTCACTGGGCTGCCGTGTTTCACACTCCTTCGTCGTAACAGTGGAGACAATAGCTTTCATCAAAAATAAACAATGAATACTCGTTGCTCGTCCTCTATATCGAAAAGAATACTTTCATTCGCCGACATGTGGGACGTCGACCATCCTGGTCCACCTGCCATGCACAAAATTATCCTGGTCTACCCCGGTCGTATCGCAGGCCCAACCTTTCCCACTGTAACTTGTTCGGACGAAGGAACCATCATGACTTCGTTGAATTCCGCTTCTTCAAGAAAACTTACTGTACCCACAATACTGCTACCACACGCGAAGACTGGACGGCACAGTACCACGTCATATCACTGAAAACCACTAGGGCAAACTAGCCCGCCTAGGTCATCTATTTTGGAACAGAGGGAGTACGTCTCTGCACTGCTATGATTTTGTGTTGCACGTCATATCACTGAAACCCACTAGGCCAAACTAGCCCGCCTAGGTCACCGATCGCTAAGCCTACAATTTTAGGAGCTAGGTCTATTGGTCGATCGACGAGGGATAAGTATAAGCGTACCATGAGCTCATCAGCCCCAACGTTTCTCTTTAGTGAGTGTTTTGCAAGTACTATAGCTCGCACAGTAGCTAGACTACTAACACCAAGAATCATCAAACAAGCCCTGCTGATATGATAAACAGTTCAAACTTACATCTAATCATGCCATATATTACATCAAAAGCTGGTGAGGATACATCTGTTTCCATAACTCGGAGAGGGTTCGCATGATTCATCGCATGATTAACTATCAAATAAAAGTAGCAAGATCCGCCCACACAAGACAGTGCACTAGCCCTAAGATGGTTTGATAACACACATCGTTCTGGTAATTAAACATAGGGCAATGCAAACTACCCTGAAGGATTAGCGCGACCAACTATTTCTTGTCATTGATCTCTTGGGCAATGACCATAGCACGAACAGCGGCATGGGAATCGATTTCTGGAGCGATGTCCACAGGACTGACCGCGACATCGGAATCAATCTCTGGGGCAATGTCCACAGGATGGACAGTGGCATCGGAATCGATCTTCGGGGCGATGCCAACATGACTGGCCACGACATCGGAATCATCAAGGACATCCACCGGCACCTGCAGAACCCTAACATATTAGCAAGCACATTGCAAATAATCAAAAACCACAACTATGGTAATAAGCCATTATTTTTTACCTTGTGCAGCTCACCGGGGGATCTCATCCCACCACAACTATGGTAATAAGCCATTATTTTTACCTTGTGCAGCTCACCGGGGGATCTCATCCCACCGGGGGCCATCTCCTCGTCCTCGATGGGGGCCATCACCTTGCCAGGGGAATACTGCTTCTCAACAGCGACTATCTCCTCAAACTCAGTCTTGAGGATCACATAGGTGGCAATCAGAGTTCCTGGGGTAGGCACGATGGGGCCCTTGTCGTTCTTCCAACTTCCTTTAAGGAGTTCGTCCGCCCAAGTCCTCAACTCTTTGGCCAATGCTTGTTTCTTGGAGTTCTTCGTCTCCATGGGTTGGCCCGCCAACATGGTCAACTCGTTGGTCGGTGCTCGCTTCTTGGAGATCGCTGTCTCCAGTGGGTTGTTCGCCGGCAACTCTTTGCCTAGTGCTCTAGGATCCATCAATGAACTGACAAACAAAAAGCAATCGAAAGGAAACCACAATCGCAATGAAAATGGGAAAATAATAGGATGTGAGAATCGGTCGGTACTTCGCAAAAAGAAGATTCTTGGAATGAAAATATAGCAGTATAACTGATTTGCCCACCTTTCCTTCGTCGGTACAGAAGAAAAATGGCAGAAGTGAGTAGCCTGGGGTGAGGTTTTCTTCAAGAAAGGGAAGAAAGGGCTTGAACGAGCGTTCCAGTGAAATGATGGTTGCTTCGTCCAGTCCAACTTGGAGGCCACCTTACCACTGCTGGTAAAGGTGTGGGTTTTGTGATATGACGGGTCATGATGGCCACACCGGGGTTACAGGTGAGTCTCGACTGTAGCACCTCGCTGTGATTTGGTGGATGGCACGCGGGCCCGGATGCTTTGAAATGTCCCGCATGTAGATAGAGCGGCTAGTAATATAGGAGTGCTCAATATTGTGCACCGCGACCAAGGCGGAGACGAAAACGAGAGAACTACGTAATTAATGCATGAGTTTAATTAGGGTAGTTTTGTAAAGTACAAGATACATTCCTCCAATCACAAAATGCCTTGGTTGATGAGATTTGAGATTTGAGCCCTATAAACCGGAAGGGAGGGAGTACTGCACACGGTGTAGTCTAGTCACTTGTTGAAATATCTAGAAATGCAAATACTCCTTTCCGGTATACAGGGCTATACTACTCCCTCCGTCTAGGTGTGTAAGTCATCTTACGAAAACCAAATAGTCCCAAAACACTTAGGCGCGGTGCATTAACTTCTACCTTGTTTCTTGTTTCTTGACATATCAACCAATAAGAGATGAGAGGTGTGCATGCTTAATGACTTGCAATGGCTAGTTCGTTGCATGCAATGCTATTAATTAGCAAATAAACATTGGTGACCCCAGGCGGAAACAATGCTAAGCACGTGGACCTATGCAGAATGAGCATCAACCAATGGATAATGGAGTTTAATTGTTAAACAATAGCAATTTGTCTCATGCAAGAGCCTGGCTAGTACTCCAAGGAACTGCACCACGCGAGCGTTCGCAACTGCCACGTTCGGGTTGCGCTTGGCTCTTCGCCTCTTCGAGAAGATGAACAATAATGATGTTACTCCTACCTCTACAGTATCGAATCCACTACTGCATGTCCGTCCACCTCGTGCGGGAGGGATAGCGAAAGCTTCAACTTACTGCTCCTGCCTTTGCGCCCATGACAGGTGGGCCAAACAGGTGGTTGGCCCTCCTATCTTGCAGCCAAAGGCAGGTGCAGTTAAGGCACCGGAGCTCAGTTCGCGAGGGATAGGGCGTTGTAGTAATCAAATTTCTCGGTCTTGTACGAGTTGATGAAGATAGGGGTTGCTTGCTTGCTAGAGTTGCTCACTACGTATATATAGGCCGGAGCCTCCGCGCTTGCTTGCTAGGGTTGCTCTATTCCCACACTCTCATCCTCTCCAGATTTAAACAAGATAGGGGTAGTAACACTGTCTTTCTCCCTTTCAAAAAACACTGGCTTTCTATCCTCACCGCTGGTTACAAATCCGGACGTATCCCCCTTCGCCGGTGAAGGGGAGGAGGGGCAGCGTTTAGGCCGTCGTCGACAGCGAGGAAGGAGACCTACTGCCGGCCGCACCGTCATCTCTGGCCGAGCGCCGGCGTGGGAGGTCCTCCGATCCCTTCGTCGTTGCCTGTGGGCGGATCCGGCCTCCCGCCGCCCACCTATCCACATCACGACGACCTTCAGGTATATCTTCGTTCGAAACCGCCTTAACTCTACTTCCCCAGCTTGCTACATTGCTACATGTGCATCATTTTCTACCTCTCAGCCCCTCTCGATCGGATGGTCCAACGTCACATATTTTTTTCTTCTATTGTTAGAGGTAAAGCTACTTCATGGAGTCGAATCTTGTACTCCGTCCGTCCAAAAATACTTGTCATTGAAATGGATGTATCTAGATGTATTTTAGTTCTAGACACATCCATTTTGATGACAAGTAATTCCGGACGGAGGGAGTACTTGGTTCAAACAAGAAATAAAGTGGGGGTGGGGGAATTTAGTATGTACATCGGACTTGGTACAAACAGGAAGGAAAGGGGGTGAAAGTAGTACAGACTGGTCATCCAACCGGTCTCTTGGTCGAAAAGGGAAATAGAGTAGGTGGCTAGAGTGATCAAAAATGGGACCAACCTAGATATGTTTCTTGGATGTTTGTTTCTCGGGGCAACAAACTATGAATCACCACTTTATGCCCCTGTTTACGTACATGGTGCTGGACTGCTGGTGCACCCACTGTTATAAGCCATGACAAGTTTAGCCAAATGTTTTTGCCTGTAATTGTTTGAGAGTCTGACTGTTTCCTCTGTGCCTTTTTGTGCAAACAGGGATATCCAATTCACCTGGTTGCTGTTGTGACCTTTTGGTGCACTACACAAAACTCTTCTTAAAAGAAGTGACTTTTGTGTTGTTTAACTGGAATGTCAGAATGGAATAGTTGGTTCATTTTGGTGGAACTGCACAAAGGGAGATCTGTTTTCCAATCCTCATCATCCATATTGGTGCCATAACCTTCCTTTAGGTAAGAATGATATTTAATGCATGTGTTCATCTCTATTTTCCGACTGCCATGAGAAAATAATGTTGTTTTTTACTAGTACACTTGTACTCCCTCACTGACAAAACCAATTCTGAATTAGAAGGCCAATCATGTACTTGGTTTCACCAACTGGTGAGGACAAAGAGAAACAGAGCATGAAGAGGAAGAAGAATAAACAGTGCCAAGGCGATCTTGCTGAAGCCAGAGGCCTCAGTCGAGGCCATTCAAGGGATCCAGCAACGACTACCTTACATGTGAGACGATCCTCCAGGGAGCCCTTCCACTTTTGTTGTCTCACTTAATTAATTAGGAGTACTTAAATACCACTAATCTATTACTGCCTAATTTTCCTGTTGGAGTCAAACAAATCCTTAGTAGGACCCTATGCTGAATCATGTACGTGTGTATGTTTGTCTATGGAGGTGAATCATGTGGTGGAGCAGGGAGGGAATATTATTAATGTCATGACATAATAGTTCTATTGTTTTGCATGTCAATTTATTGCCATTGGTTCAATGAGGCAATGTTTTGCGTATTGTCCATCATGAATTTGATGCTACTGGTTGAGTAATATGCTAATGTCTTCCTATCCTTTCTCACTAAGCTAATGAAGGTTTCACCTTGTTCCTACTTGTGCAAATAGGGATCATGTTGTGCCAATCATACATTAAATGGAACTACACAAGACACTACAATGAACTGTATCCCAGCCAGTGCTTTAACTCCGCTGGAAGTTCTTGATAATATTTCAATATAATCTCAGCACTGGTAAACAAGAGTGATTTCAACCATACATTTGAAGTGCACAAAAATATATACTATTGTGTATACTATTGTGTGATTCCAGTGAGTGCTTCATCATCTCTTATGGGACTACATGAATAAGCTTCTTTTCTCAGGTTGGTACGGTCCTAAGGCCTTCATCCATATTAGTTTGATGTCATCTCTATTTGTATCGTGCTACTGTCATGAGAAACTCCTTTATCTTTGCACGTTAGAGTTTTGCAACCTATGATAAATGGCAATGCTTTGAGTGTTAAGTTGAGCTAATTGTCACTGATTAAATAAACTAATACCTCTCTTTAAGCAAGACTACTATGTTGCTAACTTTACCCATTAAGATAATGAGGCTGCTTCTATTTGTTAGTGTATGTTTCATAAACTAGTCCCACTATTACAGTAATCTCACTCTCTCAATATATGTGCCAACAGGGATGCTCGATTTTGGTGGAACTGCACAAAAACTTTGGGTGCTTCATTGCCTCGACAGCTTCCGTCCTTTCCTATCAGTTGCTAAACTCCGCATGCTTTCTTCCTTTGCTGTCATTTGCTTGGCTTATCTCGGCTTCCAGTCAAAGGAAATAGTAATTGATATGCTACCTCACACAGGTTGGTACTGGTCTTTATCCTGATTATTGTGCCTGTCATATGTATTGGTAATTTGGTATTGTGCTACTGTTTGCCGATTTCATAAAGGAGTAATTTGGAGCCTGAACTCGCAGGCAAATCATTACATCGGGTGATTTCAGTAGAACTGCACAAAATGATCAGATGGACAGGTACTTAAGCTGCTGCTATGTACTCCAAAGTTCACTCAGACAAGCATCGATGTTGACAAGAAGTGCCTATATTCATTCGAGTATCAAGCGGCGTCAACCAATTGTCAAACTCCAAGTGTTAGGAGAGTGAACGCCAAAAATATTGCTTGGTGCATAGCCCAGAAAAACGCAGTCCAGTCTTTGGTCCCAACTTGTGCCTTTTGGTTATCGGCACATATGGTAGCAAACTATATGGCATGGAGTCTAAAGATTCCAGACAAGTTGGTTGACGCGTATATTCATTTGGCACTTAATCAGTCTGCACGCCAAGGATGCTCCATTTCAGTTGAACTGCACAAAAAATTTGGGTGGTTCATTTTCTCAACCGCCTCCTTTCTCGTCTTCAATGTAGAATTTTGGCGAGATACAGGACCAAGATGACCCAGTAAACTGGTTGGATGAAAGTAGTGGCCAAGTTGCTCAAACCTCCCTCGGCACGAGGCCACTATTTGAGGATAAACCTACAAGCAAAGTTCAGATTGTCTGTGCTGCCTCTTATGTACTCGAAAGTTTACTCGTACAAGAACTAATTTTAGCAAGAAGTACCTTCGATTGAACACCATTTACCAGTCTGTACCCTAGGTAATTAAAGTTCATCCATGGATCATATTGGCTGTGATCTCAATCATTTGGATGCATAAACATACTGAACATGTGTATATCTGAATATTTTTGTAAATTATGTATGAATATTGTCGTGTGATCTATCAATCATTTGGATGCATAGATATGGTGAGCTTGTGTATATATGAATCTTTTGAGTTGTTGATTGTGAATGTTGGCTATGGATGTGAACGTGTCCTGTGAACCTGAGTTTGATATGAATGTTTACCTTTTCTGTTGTATTTGTGTGTGAACTTGTTAGTATGCCTATTGTGGGGTATAAAACGCAGGTCTCTTATAAAAGTAATGATGTGTCCAATTTATGTTTTCCCTTCTAAGCACATTATATATATTTATATTATTACTATTATCGTATATTTTATAGAGACTTATATATACATTATAAAAACATCCCAACTTATAAAAGTAAATGTTTAACGGAAGTTGGCAAGGAAAATCCTGCTTGTTTTTGACTCACAGGCAAGGAAAATCTTGGTGATTGCGTAAAAAAGCTTGTGAAGATTTTAAGGACCAACTTAATAATAACACGCTCACTTTTATTTTGAGCAATAACTCGCTAATTTCTTAATTATATATATATATATATATATATATATATATATAAAATGTGCCTCTCCGGTTTATTCTTTGATATTAATTGCTCCTTCTAACATAACATTATACTCCCTCCGTCCGAAAATACTTGTCATCAAAATGGACAAAAAGGGATGTATCTAAAACTAAAATACATCTAGATACATCCCTTTTATCCATTTTGATGACAAGTATTTCCGGACGGAGGGAGTATATATAACGAGCCCACCTAATACGTGTATTTCAAGGAAGTGCAAATGGGCTGGGATTTCTTAGAAAATATAAATGGGCCTGATTGACGCGAAATTATTTGTTCACCCAGCCCAGCAAATGGACTGTACATTCTAGAAAACATGGGTTAAATATATGCCACATTTTTGCAGGCTGACATGTGGGCCAATAGGTCGAAGCCTACGCAGGGCGTTGTCAACTTGGTCAACAAATGATTGTGTCATCCACAGCCATTGGATTTATATCCAACAGCCCGCATGCACCTTCAATCTCTCGTCTTCTTCCTCTAGCGTCGCCGGGACCGCCCTCCGGCGGCTAGTGGCTCTGCTTAGCACGCATCGCTGTGAAGCGCTACCCCACCGCCGGCCAGGCTATCCCTCCACCCCTCGACACCTCCTGTTATTCTCCACAGACTACAGCCCCACGCTGCAACAGAACCAGTTATAATCCTTCTCCTCCTCTCAATCTGCGACTCCACTGCCGCGTTTTCCCATCTCCGAGTCGTTCCCGTCCGGGGCCTCACCGTCGTCCACCGCCTCGCTGCGTTCGGTGCGGCGTGGTCAACAAACGAGAGTCATCGGAAGAGGACTTTACATGGAGAGCCTGACGGCTGGGACCCATGAGGTCCATGGTCGCACGCAAGGAAACTTCCTCCTTATTAAGCTGAAAAAAATGTTACCTCCACCTGACAGCTGGGACCCACCGGCTGTATCTTCGCACGGAAGGAAGTGCCTCCTTGTTTTGCGAAAAAAATTATTCATCCCGTTGACAGCTGGGACCCGTCAGATTTGGTGACTGACTTGTGGGCCTACTAAGGGGACGTGTACGCACGGCTTTGTCAACTTAATCAACAAATGATTCTAGCAGCTAGACCGTTGGATGTTAATCCAACAGCCGTGCTCCTTCTTCAACCTTGGTTCTTGCTCCTGTCTCCCGTGGGCGGCACCGCGGTTGTGCTGCCGTGCACCCGAACCAGTGAAGTTTCCCACTCCTCTCCATCTGTGACTCCACTGCAGCTTAATAAATAGTAACGTCTTCGGTTTTAGCCCGGTTTTCTGTAGATTAACCAGGCAATTCTCTTCTTCTTAATTAATCGACGAGGCAATTCTTTTGCCTCCGTTTCGAAAAAAATAGTAACGTCTAACTGAGCCAGTTAGTTAGATGCGTACACTTGGTGTAGTAGGATCTTTATTTAGTTTGATGCATACACTTGTTCTTTTTTGGTAGCCCTTTTGTAATGATGGCTGATGTTTGGTTTGGAAGAGAGAGCTGCGTCTTCACTCTTCTGGCCTGCTTACTGCTTCTGTTGCACCCCTAGCCCTGGTTCTGCTGCTGCTGTTTTCAATGTACAATCAGTAGTATATTTCGTCTGTTGGTTGAATAAATGTGTTGTTAGAATGACAAACACAATGTTTTGGAAGTCGTTGCACGGTTCGATCCTTTAGTGCCTCGTACCGTACGTAGCGCATACTATTTATCATACAGAACACTTTTTTTTGAAACTCGGAACACATTTTCCACTTGTTGATAACATGCAGCCCACTGATGAAGGCCCAATAGAGAAGCCCATAATTAACTGGAAGGGAGGATCTCACATGAATCCGGCCCAGGTACATGCTCATGGTCCCCTAAACATAAATAAGTAAATAAATAAATAAAGCTAAATGCTCATGCACCAGTTCTTTGGGAAAATAGGTAGCTCAATATATCTTTTTGAAGAATACCCAAGCTAGGCCTATTTGTTTTCTCCGAATTACTGGGCTGCAAATCTTCAAGACGAGGAGGGGTGCATTCCGGCCTGGCTTAAGAGTATGGTCAATGTCTGTTAAAAATAATATCAAAAGGGGTTGAAAATTCCAAAAAAATTATAGCAAATGGGATATAAGTTTCTTTTTTTGTTTTTGTTCTTCACTGATATCTTATAAGTATTTCATTGGATTTAACATGACATAGTACTAATTTATTTTTAAATTTGTTTTAGTATGGCTATTATTTTTTGTATTAAGAATATTTCGTTCCCTAGCAAAAATTTGCGAATTTTCAAAATTTCCCACATATTTAGTTAATTTTTTGACCCTGGTACTGACCAGAAAATGGCCAGCAATTATAAAAATGGAAAACGGGCTGCAATAAATTCCATATGAATTATAAAATGAGTAAAAATTATAAAAATAATAGCAAATGGGCTGTAGACGCCACAGATTTCGAGGCTGACTTGTTTACGCAAGGCTTTGTCAGTGAATACACGATTCTAGCGGCAGTTAGTGTTGGATGTCCATCCAATGGCCGACGTGCTTCCTCAATCTCTAATTTTCCTGCTCCAGCCGCCTAAACTAGCACCGACGGGACTGCCTGCTCCCTCCTCTTGTGGCCCGCTGTGATGTCGCGCAGGCTTCCCCGGCCCACCCTACTCCCTCCGCTGGCCTGGCCGCATGCAATCAACTGCCTCCTTATTACGTGAAAAAAATGATTCCTCCCACTGACATCTGGGGCGCACCGCTTGGGAGGCTGACCTGTGGGCCTACTAAGTTGACGCATATGCAGGGCTTGTCAACTTAGTCAACAAACGATTCTAGCAGCAGTAACCGTTGGATTTGAATCAAACGGTCCTGCTGCTTCTTCAATCGCTGCTCTTCTTGCACCAGCCACCCAAACTAGCACCGGGGAGACCGCCTGCTTCTGCCTCGAGTGGCCAACTGTGCTGCCGATGAGGCCTCATCGCCCCCTACTACTCCCACCGCTAGCCAGGCCCTGCGGCGACAGCAGCCTCACACCGCAGCCGAACCAGTGAACCCTCGTACTCCTCTCCGCGTGGGCATCCACTGCCGTGTCTTCCCCGGCTCTGCGTCGTCCCCTTCCTAGGACTCGCCGTCGTCTACCGCCTTGGTGCTCTCGGCGCGGCGTGGTCAACATGGTCAACGACATTCCATCGGAAGAGTACTGTACGTGGAGAGGCTGATAGTTGGGGTCCACGGCCACAACCCAGTTTTTTTGTGATTTGCCAAGTAAGTCGCTTTGTCAGGCCTGTTGGGCTGCAAATCTTTCAAGACGAGGAGAGCTTTCATTCGGCTGGCCGAGAAAATGGCCCATCAGTAATGAGAAATGGGTTGTACATTTTTAAAACACATCAAACTGGCAATTAGTTTCAAATATCTTTTTTTCATTTCGAGATTTGAAATTACATTAATTTTTATGCGTGGAGAATTTATTGGATTTTATATCGATATACATTTTTTTTAAATCAGTTTGAATGTGAGTCGAAATTTCGGGATTAAAAACAGTTCGGACCGCACCGAAATATGCAAAATTTCGTATAATTTTTAACCATGGCCACAATATGGGCTTTAATGCTAACAAAAAGAATATGGGCTCCAAAAAAACCTTAATAATTAGCAAATGGGCTGTAAATTATTAGAAATAATGGCAGATGGGCTATATGCTGTTTTCCACAGATTTGAGGCTTTCCTAAAAAAGGTTGACGCACAAGCAGTGACTGTTGGATGGCCATCCAACGACCGTCGTGCTTCTTCAATCTCTGCTCTTCCTGCTCTAGCCGCTCAAACAGGCGCCGACGGGACTGCCTGCTCCCTCCTCCCCGCGGCCGGCTCTACTGCCACGCAGGCCTCACCGCCCCACCGTACTCCCATCGCTGGCCTAGCCATCCCTCTAGTCACCCACACCTGTTGTTATTCTCCGGCGACGGCAGACGAACCAGTAAACCCTCGTACAGTCGTACTCCCCTCCGCGTGGGAAACAACTGTTGAGTCTTTCCTGCCTCCGTGTCGTTCCCTTCCTAGGCCTCGCCGTCGTCCACCGCCCTGGTGCTCTCGGCGCGACCTGGTCAACGTGGTCAACGACCGACATGCATCTGAAGTGGACTTTACATGGAGAGGCTGACAGCTGGGTCCGCGGCCGCACGCAAGGAAATGCCTCCTTATTACGCGCAAAATAATGATTCCTCCACCTGACATCAGGGACCCACCGAAAAGGCCTCTGTATTTTGTGAAAAAATGTTACCGCCGCTGATAGCTCGGACCCACCAGCTATATCTTCGCACGCAAGGAAGTGCCTTCTTATTACGCACAAAAAATGAATACTCCCCCTGTTCGCTGGGACCCAGTATAGTGGCAGGCTGACTTGTGGGCCTACTAAGTTGACGGGGACGGAGGGCTTTGTCAACTTAGTCAATATGCATGATTCTAGCTCCAGTGACCGTACAATGTCCATCCAACGGCCGTAGTGCTTCTTCAACCTCTGGTCTTCTTGCTCCAGCCGCCCAAACCAGCGCCGGTCGTGCCTCGTGCTCCTGCCTCGCGTGGCCGGCTGCGATGCGGCAGAGGCCTCACCGCCCCCTACTACTCCCACCGCTGGCCAGGCCATCCCTCTACTCACCCACACCTCCTGTTATTCTGCGGCGACGGCAGCCTCACACCGCAGCAAACTAGTGAACCCTCGTACTCCCTACGCGTGGGCATCCACTGCCGCATCTTCCCCGGCTCTGCGCCGTCCCCTTCCTAGGCCTCGCCATTGTCCACCGCCCTGGTGGTCTCGTCGTGGCGTGGTCAATGTGGTCAAGGAACAGCTTCCATCGGACGTGGACTGTACGTGGAGAGGCTAACAGCTGGGTCCACGGCTGCAGCAAGGAAGTGCCTCCTTATTACATGCAAAATAATTATTCCTCCACCTGACAGCGGGGACCCACCGGACGGGCCACCGTATTTCGCCCACCTGACTGCTGGGACCCACCAGCTACATCTTCGCACGCAAGGAAGTGCCTGACAGTCGGGACCCACCTGGTCGAAGCGTACATAGCGATGTCATTCTGGTCGCGAATGTGTACGTACATATATACTGGTGGATGTAGAGGCGCACACGTGTCATAGTAGAGGCGGCCAGGGTGCAAGAAAGAAAATACGGCCACCTATGTGTACATACGGGCGGGATCTCGAACGCCTACTCGCACATACGTACGGCCAGGGCTCGTGTACATGGCTGGGTCGGAACGGAGAAACAGTGTCATCGTCGTGTTCATGGGGAGGCAACGGAATGCGTCGTGTTCATGGGGAGGCAACAGAATGCATCGTGTTCATGGGGAGGCAACGGAATGCGTCGTGTTCATCGGGAGGGCTTGGACGGAACAGGCGATGGAAACAAGGCCTGGTGTACCGCAGAATGGAGGAAACGGCCTTGTGTTCGACCGGCCACGTTCAAAACGGGATCCTGTTCATCGGGAGGGGTCTAGCATACCGCAAAACGGAGAAAACAGACCTCCTACGGTCGAAGCGGGGGTCCTGTTGATCGGGAGGGGTGTGGCGTACCGCAAAACGGACGAAATGGACTTGTGTTGGAGCGCTACGGTCGAAATGGGGGTCCTGTTCATCGGGAGGGGTATGGCGTACCGCAAAACGGGACTCCGTAAGATACTGTTCATCTCCACCGTCGACCCCCTCCAGCCTCCATGAGCTACTGTTCATCCACCGTCGACCTCCTCCAGCCTCCACCTGTGACTGTTCATCCACGGGCTCCTGTTCATCCAGCCTCCACCGCGCGCTACTCCACCAGCTCATGTTCAACCAGCCCTCTCCACGGGCTCCTGTTCAACCACCCCTCCACGGGCTACTGTTCATCCTGCCCTCCATCGTCTACTGTTCATCCTGGGTGGTCCTGTTCATCCAGCCCTCCACGGGGTCCTGTTCATCCAGCCCCAACCGGCTCGATCGATCGGGGTCCCATTCATCCAGAGGCAACACCACGGGGTCCTGTTCATCCACCCCCACCTGGAACTGTTCATCCAACCCCCCCTGCAACGCTCACTGTTCATCCAGAGGCAGCATTGATCGGCTTCAGTTAGCAGCAGTAGCGAAGGAATCGCTCGATCGGGTTCAGTTAACAGCCATCGATTGATTGCTCGGGTTCAGTAACGCGTAGCCTGCAGTGCAATCGCTCGGGTTCAGTTAGAGCCCAACGCCTCGCTCGGGTTCAGTTAGAGCCAACGCCTCGCACACATGCGCGTACATGTACGAGAGAAGCACGCATCGCTCGGGCCCCGACCTCCCACCGTAACTGGGAACTCCCTGAAATTTTCCTCGCCCTCGCTTCTACCATGGTTTTTTCCATCATGGACGGCCCAAAGAATGTCATGCAGCTGCATCTCCGGCCCACCCAGGACAAAAAGCCCATTTTCTGTCATGATTTTTTGTCATAGAAGTAGGAGCCCACCACATCTATGATGATACCGGGTTTTGTAACAATTATCATCATAGAAGTGTCATATGTATGACAGAATTTTTTTTGTTCGGACCAAAATGTCACGGATGTGTCTTTTTTTTGTAGTGAAGATCTCCGAGGACGATAACCTTTTATATAAAAGGAATTAACTCAACGCTCTGAATGACTTAGCTTTTCTGTCGCCGCGCTAGCGTCCTTCGCGTTCGCAGGCAGTGCTCTTTTCTCTCGGCCGTCTCCTTCTTGGGAGCCATGGCGACGAAGAATTGCTAGGCTAACTACCAGACCAGAATCTCACAATTGTGCCCCCAACCTAGCGCGCCAAAGATATCGGTGTGGAACGACACCTATGGGATCACAAGAACCCCTACTACGATTGCCGGGGTGCGGGGTTGCGAGAAGAGTAGGATTGGTAACCAGCACGAGGATCGTTTACCCAGGTTCGGGCCGCGAGGATGCATAAAACCCTAGTCCTGCTTTGGTGGGTTCAGAGAGTTCTTGAGCTCTCGAACTAGCTGTGGTGAGTGTGTGGTTTGAAAAGGCCAAATCCCTCTCCAGTATGCCATGGGCCTCCTTTTATAGTCGAAAGGGGCTGCCACAGTGGCACACAGGAGGTGGAAAGGCGCACAGTGCTATGAGCTTATCGCTCGTATTACAGGACAAGGCACATTTAATGCATCGCTTTGGTGTCCTCTTGCTTTATTGGGGAGGGGAACGAGGCCCGTCCCGTCCGTCGCCGCTCCTCCTTGCTTCGACACGTGCCCTGGTCAGCGATGCATGTGGCGCCATGTAGGCAGGCAGGTAACTGAGGTGGTGCGGTGGCAAAGCCTTCATGAAGATCTGCATGCCACTACGCGGGCACTTGCTGAGTTGGCTTGGGAGCTGCATGTTGCCATGCAGGTGCCTGCCCAGCTGGTTGGGCTGGCAGCTGCATGCGAATGGCGGTGGAGACTTAGTTGGTGCGGGCCTGGACGTGGCCCTGCTGGCGCCCTTGGCGAGGGCCTTGCCGTGGCGTGCTGTTGTCCCCGGCAAGGACGTTGTCGGGGGTCTGGTGGCCTTCCTCGGCAAGGATCTTGCCGAGGGTCATCGTCTTCTAATCCTCAACTGATCTTGAGTGTTCCTTGTCTTCACAAAGATCTGCAGGCCACCATGGAGGTGCCTCCCGAGCCCTGGCCCAACATGATGTTGGAGACCGTGGACTCAAGGATGGCTCGCTCTGTTGGTGTGGGGCGAGCTGCCTCGATAAGGGTCTTGTCGGGGCTGCCGAGGCTGCCCCGACAAGGGTCTTGCCGAGGGAACCTACTTCGTCCCTCTACTCTTTGTGGTCTTGGCGCTGGCGTTTCTCTGGCTGTCTTGGGCTTCGATTTTACCTCGGTTCACCTCCCCTGCTCTGCTTGGTGTGGCCGTGGGCGCGGCTCCGACTGTCCGTGCACCGGTAAAGGGGTACAAAAGCGCGCCCCTTCTTCTGTACACCGACAGAATTCTCATCAAATCTTGGCATAACAACAGTACCATGGATCAAAGAAAGTTGTAGCTTTGCCTATGTGAATTTAAATAGAAAAATAATTTAAAGCCACAACACACTTGGAAGGGGTGGACTTTTAACATCACGACAAGCTTATAGAACACAATTTATCCTAAAACCTATAGTTTAAATCTAGTGATCGAAACATCCATTATCCAATGTGTATAAACACAAACTGTGACTTGGTTTTGTTTGGAATCTTCTTTTTAGACATAACAAATATAGACAAGCACAATACTAAATTAGAAATTGTTGTTTTGAAATTAATATGACCAGTGACTCTCTAGAAGAGTACACAAGCCATTTTAATTCAAATAAACACAATATACAATTACTGATATAGGTGAGCTGCTTAGAAATGTAATCTACGATCTACCTTGAACTGCAGGAAAGTTAGAGACATTGATGAATTAATATGCATCAGCCATGCCGGGTTTGCAAATTCAGCCAATAAAACAACAAAAAGCCACTTGTCCAAGCTAGAATCAATGGCTTGAGAAAAAGAAATAGATGCTAATGTACCAAAAATATTAGATGATCACACTGCAATTGTGTTTTTTTACTTGGTTGCATACTAACACTACCCTGAACATATTTCTCAAAAAAATAAAATACTACCCTGAAAATAAGCTCCCAAATTTAGGTGTACTGCTAGGAGTCCAGAAAGTAATCTAACTATTCGAATATCAGATATTTTCATTCCCACATGTATGATGTGTACTACACAACCTTATTCTTGTAGACGTTGTTGGGCCTCCAAGTGCAGAGGTTTGTAGGACAGTAGCAAATTTCCCTCAAGTGGATGACCTAAGGTTTATCAATCCGTAGGAGGCGTAGGATGAAGATGGTCTCTCTCAAGCAACCCTGCAACCAAATAACAAAGAGTATCTTGTGTCCCCAACACACCCAATACAATGGTAAATTGTATAGGTGCACTAGTTCGGCGAAGAGAGGGTGATACAAGTGGTATATGGATAGTAGATAAAGGTATTGCAAACGGTATTGCAATAAACGGTATTGCAATGTGTTGAAACAAGGCCTAGGGTTCATACTTTCACTAGTGCAAGTCCTCTCAACAATAATAACATAATTGGATCATATAACTAGCCCTCAACATGCAACAAAGAGTCACTCCAAAGTCACTAATAGCGGAGAACGAACGAAGAGATTATGGTAGGGTACGAAACCACCTCAAAGTTATTCTTTCCAATCAATCTGTTGGGCTATTCCTATAAGTATCACAAACAGCCCTAGAGTTCGTACTAGAATAACACCTTAAGACACAAATCAACCAAAACCCTAATGTCACCTAGATACACCAATGTCACCTCAAGTATCCGTGGGTATGATTATACGACATCACACAATCTATGATTCATCTATTCAACCAACACAAAGGACCTCAAAGAGTGCCCCAAAGATCTACCGGAGAATCACGACGAAAACGTGTGCCAACCCCTATGCATAGGTTCATGGGCGGAACCCGCAAGTTGATCACCAAAACATACATCAAGTGAATCATGTGATATCCCATTGTCACCACAGATATCCACGGCAAGACATACATCAAGTGTTCTCAAATCTTTAAAGACTCAATATGATAAGATTACTTCAAAGGGGAAACTCGATTCATTACAAGAGAGAAGAGGGGGAGGACAAACATAAGATCCAACTATAATAGCAAAGCTCGCGATACATCAAGATCGTATCACCTCAAGAACACGAGAGAGAGAGAGAGAGAGAGAGATCAAACACATAGCTACTGGTACATACCCTCAGCCCCGAGGGAGAACTACTCCCTCCTCGTCATGGAGAGCACCGGGATGATGAAGATGGACACTAGAGAGGGATTGCCCCTCCGGCAGGGTGCCGGAACGGGTCTAGATTGGCTTTCGGTGGCTACGGAGGCTTCTAGCGGCGGAACTCCCGATCTAATCTTCGTTCTGGAATTTTTAGGGTACAATGATATATATGGGTGCAGAAGTAAGTCGGAGGAGCCACGAGGGCCCCACGAGGCAGGGGGCGCGCCCTAGGGGGGCGCCCCCACCCTCGTGAGCACCTCTCGTATCTCCTGACGTGGAGTCCAAGTCTATCCGGTGGCTTTTGTTCCAAAAATAACTTCTCAAGTTGATGTTTCGACTCCGTTTGATATTCCTTTTCTTCGAAACACTGAAATAGGCATAAAACAGCAAATCTGGGCTGGGCCTCCGATTAATAGGTTAGTCCCAAAAATAATATAAAAGTGGAAAATAAAGCCCAATATTGCCCAAAACAGTAGATAATATTGCATGGAGCAATCAAAAATTATAGATAAGTTGGAGACGTATCAAGCATCCCCAAGCTTAATTCCTGCTCGTCTCGAGTAGGTAAATGATAAAAAGAATTTTTGATGCGGAGTGCTACTTGGCATAATTTCAATGTAATTCTTCCTACTTGTGATATGAATATTCAGATCCGAAAGATTCAAGACAAAAGTTCATTTTGACATAAAAATAATAATACTTCAAGCATACTAACTAAGCAATCATGTCTTCTCAAAATAACATGGCCAAAGAAAGCTATCCCTACAAAATCATATAGTTTGGCTATGCTCCATCCTCACCACACAAAATATTTAAATCATGCACAACCCCGATGACAAGCCAAGCAATTGTTTCATACTTTTGATGTTCTCAAACTTTTTCAATCTTCACGCAATATATGAGCGTGAGTCATGGATATAGCACTATAGGTGGAATAGAATGGTGGTTGTGGAGAAGACAAAAAGGGAGAAGATAGTCTCACATCGACTAGGCGTATCAATGGGCTATGGAGATGCCCATCAATAGATATCAATGTGAGTGAGTAGGGATTGCCATGCAATGGATGCACTAGAGCTATAAGTATATGAAAGCTCAACAAAAGAAACTAGTGGGTGTGCATCCAACTCGCTTGCTCACGAAGACCTAGGGCATTTTGAGGAAGCCCATCATTGGAATATACAAGCCAAGTTCTATAATGAAAGATTCCCACTAGTATATGAAAGTGACAACATAGGAGACTCTCTATCATGAAGATCATGGTGCTACTTTGAAGCACAAGTGTGGTAAAAGGATAGTAGCATTGTCCCTTTTATTTTATTTTTTATTTTTTATTTTTATTTGGCTTTTTTTATTTGGCCTTCCCTTTTTTATTTGGCCTTTCTCTCTCTTTTTTTCTTTTTTGGGACAATGCTCTATTGAATGATGATCATCACACTTCTATTTATTTACAACTCAATGGTTACAACTCGATACTAGAACAAAGTATGACTCTATATGGATGCCTCCGGCGGTGTACCGGGATATGAAATGAATCAAGAGTGACAAGTATGAAAGAATTATGAATGGTGGCTTTGCCACAAATACTATGTCAACTACATGATCATGCTAGCAATATGACAATGATGAATGTGTCATGATGAACGGAATGATGGAAAGTTGCATGGCAATATATCTTGGAATGGCTATGGAAATGCCATAATAGGTAGGTATGGTGGCTGTTTTGAGCAAGGTATATGGTGGGTTTATGGTACCGGCGAAAGTTGTGCGGTACTAGAGAGGCTAGCAAAGGTGGAAGGGTGAGAGTGTGTATAATCCATGGACTCAACATTAGTCATAAAGAACTCATATACTTATTGCAAAAATCTACAAGTTATCAAAGCAAAGTATTATGTGCATGCTCCTAGGGGGATAGATTGGTAGGAAAAGACCATCGCTCGTCCCCGACCGCCACTCATAAGGAAGACAATCAAAAAATAAATCATGCTCCGACTTCATCACATAACGGTTCACCATACGTGCATGCTACGGGAATCACAAACTTCAACACAAGTATTTCTCAAATTCATAACCACTCAACTAGCATGACTCTAATATCACCATCTCCATATCTCAAAACAATTATCAAGTATCAAACTTCTCATAGTATTCAACACACTCATAAGAGAATTTTATTATTCTTGAATACCTAGCATATTAGGATTTTAAGAAAATTACCATGCTATTTAAATACTCTCAAAATAATATAAGTGAAGCATGAGAGTTCATATATTTCTTCAAAATAAAACCACCACCGTGCTCGAAAAGATATAAGTGAAGCACTAGAGCAACAACAAACTACTCCGAAGGATATAAGTGAAGATCAATGAGTAGTCGAATAATTATGCAACTATGTGAAGACTCTCTAACATTTAATATTTCAGATCTTTATACTTTATTCAAACAGCAAGCAAAACAAAATAAAATGATATCTAAGAATAGCAAACATCATGTGAAGAAGGAAAAACTTAGGATCAACCAAAACTAACCGATAGTTGTTTGAAGAAAAAAGGTGGGATGCCAAACGGGGCATCCCCAAGCTTAGATGCTTGAAACTTCTTGAAATATTATCTTGGGGTGCCTTGGGCATCCCAAAGCTTGAGCTTTTGTGTCTCCTTTATTCCTCTCATATCACGGTCTCCCTAAATCTCAAAAGCTTCATCCACACAAAACTCAACAAGGACTCGTGAGATAAGTTAGTATAAACCATTGCCAAAACCTTATCATAATCTACTATAGCAAAACACTAAAATTATTATTCAACATTGCATACTAAATGCCTCTGCATATTTAATAGTCCTATCCTCAAATATAATCATTAAAGAAGCAAACATATGCAAACAATGCAAACATAACAACAATCTGCCTAAACAGGATAGTCTGTAAAGAATTCTGCAATATCCATACTTCCCTAGCTCCAAAAAATTATGAAAGAAAATTCCCACTGTAGTAAATTTATCAGAGCTTAATATGCAAAAGGTTTTGACATTTTATCACATTCTGACTTTTCTAGGGAATTATTTCAGAAACGATAAACTTTGTTTTTTCAAACAGCAACATGTGGACTTCTAAAATAGGCTTAGTAAAGGCTATCAATGCCACTTTTATTGAAATAAAAGATGCAAAACATTTTTATAAATAACAGAAAGCAAATTCTAACAAAATAAATTGACGCTCCAAGCAAAACACATATCATGTGGCGAATAAAAATATAGCTCCAAGTGAAGTTACCGATGAACGAAGACGAAGGAGGGGATGCCTTCCGGGGCATCCCCAAGCTTAGGCTCTTGGATATCCTTGAATATTACCTTGGGGTGCCTTGGGCATCCCCAATCTTAGTCTCTTGCCACTCCTTATTCCATAGTCCATCAAATACTTACCCAAAACTTGAAAACTTCACAACACAAAACTTAACAGAAAACTCGTAAGCTCCGTTAGCGAAAGAAAACAAAACACCACTTCAAGGTACTGTAATGAACTCATTATTTATTTATATTGGTGTTAACCCTACTGCATTCCAACTTCTCTATGGTTTATAAACTATTTTACTAGCCATAGATTCATCAAAATAAGCAAACAACACACGAAAAACAGAATCTGTCAAAAACAGAACAGTCTGTAGTAATCTGAATCAAAAGTATACTTCTGGAGCACATAAAATTATCAAATAAATTTGTGGACCTGAGGAATTTATCTATTAATCATGCAAAAATAATTAACTAAATAGCACTATCCAAATAAAAATGGCAGCATTTCTCGTGAGCGCTAAAGTTTCTGTTTTTGACAGCAAGATCAACAAGACTTTCCCCAAGTCTTCCCAACGGTTCTACTTGGCATAAACACTAATTAAACACATAAAACCACATCTAAACAGAGGCTAGATGAATTATTTATTAATAAACAGGAACAAAAATCAAGGAACTAAAATAGAATTGGGTTGCCTCCCAACAAGCGCTATCATTTAACGCCCCTAGCTAGGCACGATGATTTGAATGATGCTCACATAATGGATAGGAACTGAAACATAAAGAGAGCATCATGAAGAATATGACTAGCACATTTAAGCCTAACATGCTTCCTATGGATAGGGATTTTGTGAGCAAACAACGTGTGGGAACAAGAATCAACTTTCATAGGAAGGTAAAACAAGCATAACTTCAAAATTTTAAGCACATAGAGAGGAAACTTGATATTATTGCAATTCCTACAAGCATATATTCCTCCCTCATAATAATTTTCAGTAGCATCATGAATGAATTCAACAATATAACCATCACCTAAAGCATTCTTTTCATGATCTACAAGCATAGAAAATTTATTACTCTCCACATAAGCAAAATTCTTCTTATTCGGAATAGTGGGAGTATCATAGGAAACTTGAATACTATAAATTGTTTCCACATTAAAAGAGTAATGTTCAGAGAAGGGGTGATCATAACTATGACAAGTTTTATAAATATAATCACTACTTTTTATAGCATAATTATCATCACAATAATCATCATAAGTAGGAGGCATGCTATCATTATTATAAACATGCATATCAAAACTTGGGAGACTAAAAATATCATCTTCATTAATCATAGCTTCCCCAAGCTTGGGACAAACATTAATTGCAGCAAATATATTCTCAAATATGTCATCCTCATAAAACATAGCTTCCCCAAGCTTGGGCCTTTTCATATCATAAGCATAATCACTCTCATCATTAATAGTATAGATAGCACCGATAGTATAGCAATTATTATATTCTTCCAAGCAAGTGCCAAAAAGATTTTCAAGAACATAAGAAGTATCATTATCTTCCACAATTATATTTTCAAGATCATAAGAAGACTCTCAAATATATTTTCACTATTTGGGAGAGATATCCTTTTACCCCTCTTCCTTTTTCTTTTCTTCTTCTTCACCACATCTTGTGTGGGTTCAATCCTCTTTTTGGAGCTCCTTATTAATGAGATTGGTTGAATAGGAGGCTCCTCCTCGTTACCTGATTCATCATAAGAAATAATAGGAGGATTTTGGGAAGTCTCTTCCCTTTCATTAGTATTATCTTCATCTCCTATTTGTTTTCTTTTCTTTATGTAATTGGCAATATAAGGATTTTCAATGCAATTCACTGTACAATATATATAAACCTTCTCTAGATCAAAACCAAGAAGTTTATCGAGATTAAATTTTGGAATACCCTCAGTTATACGTTTCATTTCTTCATAACCCAAGCGCAAACTAAGTTCATTATGATGTGCAAGGGAAATCAAGTCATCGCAATTTTTGGACACGATACGGTCATGAAACAATTTGCATTTGATATTTAAATGACCATGTTCATTGCAAAGTTCGCAAGTATGGGTAAGATATCTTAAATTTTCAGCACATTCATCTAGCTCTTCTTGCAACAAATTAGTTTCTAAGTACTTATGCCTCTTGCAATATCTATCTTCCCTATTTGGTGTGTACTTGCAAACCCAGTCTACTCCACAAAAATTGACATGTTTATAGGAGGCATTTTCATCATAACTAGTGCAATCATCATTAGCATCATGGATATTCAAAGAATTCATACTAACAACATTGCAATCATGCTCATCATTCAAATATTTACTGCCAAACATTTTAGAGATCTCTTCTTCTAGCACTGAGCACAATTATCCTTTCCATCATACTCACGAAAGATATTAAAAAGATGAAGCGTATGAGACAAACTCAATTCCATTTTTTGTAGTTTTCTTTTATAAACTAAACTACTGATAAAACAAGAAACTAAAAGACTCGATTGCAAGATCTAAAGATATACCTTCAAGCGCTAACCTCCCCGGCAACGGCGGTAGAAAAGAGCTTGATGTCTACTACACAACCTTCTTCTTGTAGACGTTGTTGGGCCTCCAAGTGCAGAGGTTTGTAGGACAGTAGCAAATTTCCCTCAAGTGGATGACCTAAGGTTTATCAATCCATAGGAGGCATAGGATGAAGATGGTCTCTCTCAAGCAACCCTGCAACCAAATAACAAAGAGTCTCTTGTGTCCCCAACACACCCAATACAATGGTAAATTGTATAGGTGCACTAGTTCGGCGAAGAGAGGGTGATACAAGTGGTATATGGATAGTAGATAAAGGTATTTGTAATCTGAAATTATAAAAACAGCAAGGTAACAAGTGATAAAAGTGAGCGTAAACGGTATTGCAATGTGTTGAAACAAGGCCTAGGGTTCATACTTTCACTAGTGCAAGTCTTCTCAACAATAATAACATAATTGGATCATATAACTAGCCCTCAACATGCAACAAAGAGTCACTCCAAAGTCACTAATAGCGGAGAACGAACGAAGAGATTATGGTAGGTACGAAACCACCTCAAAGTTATTCTTTCCAATCAATCCGTTGGGCTATTCCTATAAGTGTCACAAACAGCCCTAGAGTTCGTACTAGAATAACACCTTAAGACACAAATCAACCAAAACCCTAATGTCACCTAGATACTCCAATGTCACCTCAACTATCCGTGGGTATGATTATACGATATGCATCACACAATCTCAGATTCATCTATTCAACCAACACAAAGGACCTCAAAGAGTGCCCCAAAGTTCTATCGGAGAATCACGACGAAAACGTGTGCCAACCCCTATGCATAGGTTCATGGGCGGAACCCGTAGGTTGATCACCAAAACATATGTCAAGTGAATCACGTGATATCCCATTGTCACCACAGATATCCACGGCAAGACATACATCAAGTGTTCTCAAATCTTTAAAGACTCAATATGATAAGATTACTTCAAAGGGGAAACTCGATTCATTACAAGAGAGAAGAGGGGAAGGACAAACATAAGATCCAACTATAATAGCAAAGCTCGCGATACATCAAGATCGTATCACCTCAAGAACACGAGAGAGAGAGAGAGATCAAACACATAGCTACTGGTACATACCCTCAGCCCCGAGGGAGAACTACTCCCTCCTCGTCATGGAGAGCACCGGGATGATGAAGATGGCCACCGGAGAGGGATTGCCCCTCCGGCAAGGTGCCGGAACGGGTCTAGATTGGCTTTCGGTGGCTACGGAGGCTTCTGGCGGTGGAATTCCTGATCTAATCTCCATTCTGGAAGTTTTAGGGTATGACGATATATATGGGTGCAGGAAGTACGTCGGAGGAGCCACGGGGGCCCCACGAGGCAGGGTGCGCGACCTAGGGGGGGCGCCCCCCACCCTCGTGAGCACCTCCCGTATCTCCTAATGTGGAGTCCAAGTCTATCCGGTGGCTTTCGTTCCAAAAATAACTTCTCCAGTTGTTTTCGTTCCGTTTCGACTCCGTTTGATATTCCTTTTCTTCGAAACACTGAAATAGGCATAAAACAGCAAATCTGGGCTGGGCCTCCGATTAATAGGTTAGTCTCAAAAATAATATAAAATTGGAAAATAAAGCCCAATATAGCCCAAAACAGTAGATAATATTGCATGGAGCAATCAAAAACTATAGATACGTTGGAGACGTATCAATGTACCGTTATCCTCACGGCCACTGCCGTCCTACACATGCCCTCCTACACATGTCAACGCCTCCAACACCGTTGACATGTTGCGTCCTTCCGGCCATCTCCCCATTCTTGTCGTATATCTGGAATACATGCGCGAGTAATTCTTCCATGGTGTATGACGTGATTTTGCCTGGGCTGTGTATCACATACGCCAGTAGAAGTCCGCCGAGAGGCACAAGTGCATGATCAAGCTAGCTTTGGAAGCAGCCTGATGGATCAATCCTGGATGGATAGAGCATGCACGTATGGTTTTTTCATCATGCACCTTCGGCTTCGTGTGATCGTGGTTAACCTTGCTGTTTAATAAAATTGATGGCCAACCCATGACATACTAAATGAAAAAAAATCTTTCAGTGGCAGCTCCCTAGATTCAAGATTGGACAATTCAACTAACAACTGCAGAGTGAGGGATCTATTCAACTAACAAATTCATGTCTAACCTTGCTGTTCAATTCAAGAAACAATCAACACTTAACAGTATAAACAAAATTGACCTCAAACAGTAGCCAATTGAGCCCAAAAAGTGGTGAATCCTAACCAAGAACAATGCCTCAATGGCCACGAACAAGAGCAGAGAGAGGAGGGGGCGAACTCACCTGAAGACAGAAAGGAGGAAGCTCCATGCGTGGTGCATCCCGAGCTGCAACAAGGCAAGGTCGACCCCCTCCTTCCTCAAGCATCCAATCCTTGCCTGCACATCTACCATGGAGGATCAAACCATATATTAGAGAGAGAAAGGGGGAGATATAGGACAGGGGATGAACTCACCCCATGGCCACTGAGCGGAGGAGCAACATCCCGGAGACAGAGCTGCGTGTGGGGGCGCGGTGGGCGTCCGAGAGGAGGCGCCGGAACCATGCCAGAGTGGAGGTGCCCGAAACCCTAGCCATGGTTTATGGTCAACTAGGAAAATGGCGGCAGCGCCCAACCCTATTTCGCGCGCGAGAGAGATAGGTGGGGCGGGAGAAGGGGGACAAATCCTCACGGGCGTCGGACGGCGCCCGGCGCAGCACCGGATCAAGCGTCGCCGAGGTCGGTCTCCTCCTGGTGGCCGGGATTGGGAGAGCCCGTGCTCTTTTCTCCTTTTCTCTTGTGGACCGTGGGTTGAATATTGGAAACTACAGGGGGTATGGAAAACATCCTGAATGAAGCGTTTTTCCACTAAAGAGAGGATTGCGGGTTGAATAGAGAAAATAGTAGGGGCTTATTTGCAAAAAATGCAGCGACGGTGAGCCAGCGGGCAGAAGCGATAACTGCTTTATTATTAGGGAAAGATATAGGATCCAACTTCACTGAAACTCATAAATTCAAAGAACTTCAAATGAAATATCCGTACACCACATTTGAGAAAGTCATTTTATTCTCACTCTTATATTTGAATGTGGCTTCAACATATTTGGAGAGAACTGAATGCCCTTTGGAATTCTTGAATAAACTTTCCAAACCATATTTTTTTTCATTGGACAAATGTGATCCAATCTTTTAAACATGGTTTGAAAAAGTTTAAACAGGAACTCAAAAGTTTTAAATTCCCATGAAAATATAAACAATTCACACAATATTAATTATTTATTAACATTCCAAAATTTGGAAAATTTTGGGATGTTACACCCGTCCATTTAAAAAAACCAAGTCCATTTAAACAAGCAAACAAATGCTGGGCTATGGGCCTTGATATTTGTGTTCCCACCCTCAAAGCCAAATATGTCTATTATATGAGCACATGAAGAAGTGTGCAAAATTTCAACTCAATTGGATACTCCTAGCAAGTAATTCCTTCACAAAGCCTTCTGTCTCACAGAAACTTTGAAAAATCACTGAAGGAAGTTGGCTAGGCAAATGAAGTTGAATTTTTGCATGAGGAAATGACTTGGATGTAGGAGCATGCCCAAAAGTTTTGGGAGCAAACAAGATAAGATAAATGACACTTCCTTCACAAAATGTCATTTAGGACAGAATAGAAGAAGAAATATTGGGGAATTATTTTTGAACTAGGCAAGGAAGGTTTTTTTTACATATTTGTGGAATATATGACCCAAACAATTTATGAGAATTATTTGGAAATTTTTGGATGGACAGAAACATAGGTTGCTTCACAACCTAGGACAGTTGAGGTTATTCCTTTAATAGAAAAGGAATTTTCCCCAAGAAAAAGAATTATGGAGTTGGGCTAGAATGGAAATGGCATGATCTTGGGAGAAGAAGAAATGATGATATCCCAGGTTGCAAGGCCACAGATCCACTCAAAAAGAAAAACAGAGCAAAAATCAATAAATCAAAAAAAAAAGAAAAGGGCCAACAACCAGGCTGTTACATTCTACCAAAGAGCCATTTGCCTGACTCTCTCGTACGTGACATAGGCCTGCCAGGCAACATGCCTCGCGGCGCGCTTCTCTTCCTCGGCCTTCTTCTCTGCCTCTATTTTGGTGTGCTGTGCCGAAGGCAAAGTCTCCCACAAGGCGACCTCCATTTATTTCCAAAGCTCCTCAAGGCTGGGGGCTCGGCTGGCAGCACGATGTTCTCCACATAGCGGGGAGCCGACGTGTCCTTCGATGCGTGTGCTGGCGAGACTGGGAACGCCGACGCATCCACCTCGACATGTCGCGATGAGGAGTGGAATGCCGACGCGTCCTCCTCGACTAGTGGCGGCGAGGAACAGAACGACGATGCGTGACCATCCACACGGTGCAATGAGGGGTGCCTAGGGCTTGGGAGGGTGATGCCATGGTGGTCGATGTGAGAGGGAGGGGGAGGAGATAGCGATGAATGTGAGCGTTCTTTCGAATGCCGTGGGAGGCGAAGTATTTATAGCGAGAAATGGCACACCTATGTAAGATATGTTGCGTGATTAACGTAACAACTACATGGGCATATTTGTTGGAGTAAATTACGGGGGAGGGAAGGGGTGGAAATATTGCTGGTCACAACGGATTGGATGAGCGCGAGGGGAGGAGAGTCATGCATGCAGATTTTTTCCACACGGGGTGGAGTGGTGGGACTGCCGGAGGGAGAAGGAGAGTCAAGTAGGCAGATTGTTTTCACACATGGAGAGGAAAAGATTTGAAGATGAACAGGCTTCCTGCAGGTATGGGAACGCTGCATAATAAGTCATTTTGCATGCCGGGCTAGGTATAGCCTCAAGTCCTTAACAACATACACGCCCCACACATGTTCAGATTTCAAGGTGCACTAGATTATTGCATGTGATGATTAAGGCTGGCCATAGTGGTGGTATCTTAGCTGGTATCATGCACACGGGAATAGCAAACATGTTGATGTGGCAAAGAATTAAAGAAGAGAGAGGGGGGGGGTTAGAGTAACATAGGTAGATACTGTATCATGTTAAATACTATGCTACTTTGTGTCATGCATGGCACTATAAAGGTAGTCCCGTATCATACACTAGTATCATCCACATGATACTAGTATATGATACTTTCCACTATGAGTAGTCTAAAGAGAATATTAACTAATCTCTGCTCTTATAAAAAGCAGAGTTGGTGATGATGGTGTGTCTGTCATCCTGCAATATAGGCCATCCGATCTATATCTAACGGATAGGAAAGAAACTATGACAATTTACCCACACTCCTCTCCACATTTGATAAGGCCTTCCCTCGTTCATCCTTTTCTCCCACGAGATAAACTACTCATACAAATGCATCTCGAGGTTCCGTGCAACACACAGGCATCTTGCTAGTGCATGTAAAAATCTTTGTCATTTACTAGTGTTCATGCATGCATGCAATGCGATAATGCATTGGTAAACACATTTTTTTGTGAAGACCGAGAGCGTTAATTGAGTACTTTTGCAGACTACAAAAACTATTCCACCGCCTCTATCTTGGTAAGAGTAAGTGAAAATTTTGAATCGGGCCCTTTAAACTAGAAGGGAGATAGTAGTACTCTAAGAGCTAACCTTGTTGTGATGACTAGATAGGACATAGCACGCACCTGGATGGAGGAACTAGTCTGCCTTGTGCATATAAGTTTTGTCTGAAGTCAATGTACCTCTACTTTGACCAAACTAATAGAAAAATGTATCAACATTCACAATGTCAAATCAATATTTTTATACTCATTATGAAATGTGGTTTCATAAAATATATATTTGGTATTGTAGATATTGATATTTTTAGTATAAATTTGGTCAAAAACTTTGCAAACTTTGACTTGACAAAAATGTTACGCGGAGTAAAAGGACCAGAGGGAGTATCATGCATGCGAAGTAGGCAAAAAATTGCTCATTTATAGTCGCTCAAAGTCTCAAAGGGTGCGACCGCGCGAGGGTGGCGAAGGTCGTGGGAGGCACGACGATTGACAGAATTAAGTGAAGTTACATGCACACGCCGGCATGGCGTGCGAACACGCAGAAGCTATACTGTCAGGCCTATGATATGGGTCTAGTAGACATGACATCTAGTGGGTCCCGCATAGTACTCACGAACTCTTTGGGGCATGCAACCATTTATCACCGGGCAAGCCAACCACCCCACGCCGTTCGCACGCCCTACTCATCCCCGTCTTCTACCTTACAACAGTTCGCTCCCAGTCGTCCCATCCTTTCACATTACACCAGTTCAACTTCTCCTAACCCGCCTCCGAAATCCATGGCCTCCCAAATATCCATGATCGCCGCCGAGTACCAGGTTAGAACCATCACTGGCGATGAGTTCATCGTCATCTACACCCGTAGATCCGCGATAGTGGAAGCATGCCTTGCTTGCTTCCTACGCATGTTCAAAATTTCAAAGGATGAGTGGGTCGCTGGGCTAGATGTTGAGCACACCATAGTCCTAGAAAGCGAGAAGCTTCCAAATGAGGCAGAGAAGAAGAAGCCCATCGTGATCCGTGTTTGTGTACATACCGTGTGCTTGGTCTACCACATATGCCATGCCGACATTAGGTGCCAGGAATTTGAGTTCTTCCTCGAGGACAAAAGAGTGAAATTTGTTATTGTAGACTTTATGAATGGCAGGAGAGTCCTGGGTCGGATAGGCATCGTTGTAGGCCAGCCCTTCGATCTCCAGAAGGCAAGCCTGGTGTCCTCCTCTCATCCTTCAATGCTGACCCTGGCAGCAGCCATGATTGATCCTTCATACGCTCAGTTGAAGAAACTTCACCCGGAGTTCCATCATGCATGGGAGTCGAAGACAATAGATGAAGATCACATCCTGTACGCAGCAACGGATGCCTACCTTTGTTTAAATATCTATAACGGTTGGATGAAGAAGTAGAGCCCAGTGTCCGGTTCAAGCAAATAAGTGTCGACGAAGAGGAAGAGGGACAAGGACGAAGTCGAGGACGTGGACTCGGACTCCGAGTAAGGTGGCAGTGTCGCCGCTCATGCTAGTTCTACTATAGTGTCAAGCGGACTAGTTTCTTAGTTTTATTTCAAGGGTGTGTTGTGCTGAGCCCCCAACAGAACTATGTTTATGTTCTTTCTCGTTATTTGAACTCTTTAGTACGTACAATAGTACTAGTATGTCTTACTACTGTTCTTCTTGTACTTGGTACTACTGCTCGTATCTACGCGTTCCTACTGTACTAAATATGTACCAGTAGTATAATTTGGGTCAGTCGATTTGTGAAAGAACTTCGACGGAGCGAAGGAAGAATACGGCAGAGAAGCTACCCAGTATCTATATAAGGGTGGGAAGGTGCCCATGATCTATCTTATGAGTGTTGGGTGCGGAATGCAGTTCACTGGAAAAAATGGATCGTGCTCGGGGTTAAACGGATGGCGGGGGTGGGGGGAGCATGGTGGTGGGAGGCGGTTCAGGGGAGGGCGGGGCAGTGGCGGAAGGCAGATAGGCCTGTGGCAGGCTGGCGGCTCGATGCCTGAGAGAGAAGATGAACAGTGCATCAATTTCAGAGGTTGAAGAAGCCCTTCTGGCCATCCATGTTGCATCCACCGGCTCACAAGAGTCGACTGACCCAAATTGTTCCTTCAGATTGGAGGATCCACATGGCATTCAAGGTCTCAAAGGTAGATTCCACGTCCGCACCCAATTTGCGGGCTCGGCGCGGGCGCGACTGGCTTCCGCTGCGACAACCACCATGCGCGCCTCCTCCGCGTGGGCGGAGATGACAATGACACGCTAGCTCCTTCTTGCCGGCGTGCTGGAGACCGCGCTCGTCCTCCTCTTCGTACGCTGCGGGCATAGACGCGGCTCCACCAGCTGCTCGTGTGCTTGGTAGCGTGGCGGCATCGCGAGGAGGGACTTCAGACGACGTGAGTGGACGAGCCTTCGGCTTCATGGCACAGGGATGGCGGGGACACGACGGTGATGGATGACAAATGGCAGCTAGAGCAGGCGAGCGCCGGCATGCGCAACGGCGGTGGCATATTGATGAGTGCACGTACGGGAGCTTAGTTTAGTTTTATATAGGGTTGGTCAAACTTAAAAGAACACCATACTAGTACACGTAAACATTAGACTGAGGCAGCTCTTATACTACCATATTAGTTAGCACAACATCGATATGGAATCCTGTGCAAGCGCATGCACCGCGGCAGCGCGGTCGATCGAACGGCGCGTCACCGTGTCGCACTCGTAGGACATCCACCGAACCTTTTGTGTGTGTGAAAACAATCCCCGAATATTACACTACTTTTTTTCCTGGAAAAATTCTTCACGCTACAATATTTTCATATATTTGAATTTAGCTTCAGTTCATGCTTATTTGGATTTGGACGTTTTAGGTGCGCCCTAGTTTTTTTAATACTGATTCTGTGTGTGACTAAGAGAGAACGCGTGTATGTGTCCATATGTGTGTTGTGGTGGAAGGGCAATGTGGAGACGGTGTGCGTGTGATAGAGACATAGAGAGGTGTGAATGTGCAAACGATCATGCATGAGTGAGACATAGAGAGATGCCGATACGTTGTGTATACATGAGAGAACGGTCTTCTATTTGTACTTGTGTGTGTGTGCGAGAGAGAGAGAGAGAGAGAGAGAGAGAGAGAGAGGAGCATCCGTAAAACAACAACCATCTCTCTTGATTCGGCCGTCCCTCGCACGATCGCATGTAACACACGCATCAACGCACACATTTTGATACCCTCACCCGGCCCCTACCCACCTCAAGGCCCGGACATCGCTCTCTATCTCACACGCACAATCTCTTTGTAAAAACCCTACTTAGCATGTAGCTTTCCATCACATAGACACACATTCTCTCCATAGGTTTGATTTCTCTCAATATCTAACACACACACACACACACACTGCACACACACTCCTCCATCCCCCGAGCACACAATTCATGCCCATCCAAGGTTATATGGCGACCACTCGCGCTTGTGCTTCTCTGCACCCCAGCATGCACACCACCTCAATCTTGAAAGAGGGCATCGAGGAGATCGAAGACGACGACCACACTGCACTAGAGAATGCGGGGCCATTTGGAAGCAAGATGATGTGATGATGGCTGAATGACTCCTCCCCCCTCTCTCTCCCACATAGAATTATCAGTCCCTCAACCCACGAGATCCTTCCCCTCTCGTCCATATTTTTCCAGCTCTCCCATCAAACCTGTTGTCTCTTCTCCTTCCACATGTACAAAATCCAGATGCACACGCATCTCATGTATATTACATGTCTCTATCTTTCTCACAGACCTAACTTCTTCCTCTCTCTCTCTCTCTCATTAGGTTTGTCTCCTACTCTCTCGCCCACATACATACAATCTTTCCCTCCCTATCTGCTCCATCTTTGCAAGCTCTCTCTACGTGTTTCATTCACACATTGGGATGTGTTCATAATGTTGCTTTTATAATGGATCATGTAGAGTAATGGTTGGTTTTGTTGCATCCTACAAAGTAATAACTATGAAATGCATTTAGATTTTCATTTGAATGGGATTATGTGAGTTTGAGCATATTGTGAAGTACTATAGACCTCATATACATCTTGGAGTTCAACAATGATTCTAATTATTGAATTGTATAAACCATTACATTCGAAGTCAGTAGCCTAATATATTTATTTCATGATTACAACAAATGATTAATTCCACTACAAACTAAGAAATCAAATGTGTACTCCCTCCGTTTTTATTTAAGTTCGTGTATTAGCATTGGTCAAAGTCTAGTTTGTAAACTCTCACTAAGTTTATAACAAAAAATATTAACATATACAATAACAAATATATACCATTAGATTCATTATTGAATGTACTTGATGTCTACTACACAACTTGTTCTTGTAGACTCATGTTGGGCCTCCAAGCGCGGAGTTTTGTAGGACAGTAGCAAATTTCCCTCAAGTGGATGACCTAAGGTTTATCAATCTGTGGGAGGTGTAGGATGAAGATGGTCTCTCTCAAACAACCATGCAATCAAATACAAGAAATCTCTTGTGTCCCCAACACACCCAATGCAATGGCAAATTGTATAGGTGCACTAGTTCGGTGAAGAGATGGTGATAAAAGTGTAATATGGATGGTAGAAATATATTTTTGTAATATGAAAATAAAAAAACAGCAAGGTAGCAATTGATAAAATGGGGCAAAAATAGTATTTCAATGGTTGAAAATGAGGCCTAGGGTCCATACTTTCGCTAGTGCAATCTCTCAACAATGCTAATATAATTGGATCATATAACCATCCCTCAACGTGCAATGAAGAATCACTCCAAAGTTCCTATCTAGTGAAGAACATAAGAATAAATTGTTTGTGGGGTATGAAACCACCTCAAAGCTATTCTTTCCGATCGATCTATCCAAGAGTTCGTACTAAAATAACAACAAATAATTTCTTATTCATAATACTCACTGCAACACAAAAGAACTTCAAAGAGTGCCCCAACATTTCTACCGGAGAAACAAAGACAAGAATGTACATCAACGCCTATGCATAGATTACCCCAATGTCACCTCGGGAATCCGCGAATTGAGTGCCAAAACATGTATCAAGTGGATCAATATGATACTCCATTGTCACCACGAGTATTCATATGCAAGACATAAATCAAGTTCTCTCAAATCCATAAAAGTAATAAAACGAAATCTCAAAGGGAGAACTCAATTGATAACAAGATAGAGAGGGGAAAACACCATATGATCCGACTATATTAACAAAGCCCGCGATACATCAAGATCATGACATCTCAAGAACATGAGAGAGAGAGAGATTAAACACATAGCTACTGGTACAAACCCTCAGCCCCGAGGGTGGACTACTCCCTCCTCATCGTGGTGGCCGTCGAGATGATGAAGATGGCCACCCATGATGATTTCCCCCTCCAGCAGAGTGCCGGAACGGGGTCTAGATTGGTTTTTGATGGCTATAGAGCCTTGAAGCAGTGAAACTTCTGATCTAGGGTTACCCCGAGGGTTTTTGGAATATTTGGGAATTTATAGGGCGAAGAGGGGGTGCGGGAGGCCACCAAGGTGGGCACAACCCACCTGGGCGTGCCTGGGCCCCCAGGCGCGCCCTGGTGGGTTGTGCCACCCTCAGGGCACCCCCAGGTGCTGCTCTGGCCCAATGGATGTCTTCTGGTCTATAAAAAATCCACAAAAAGTTTCGCGGTGTTTGGACTCCGTTCGATATTGACTTCCTGAGATGTAAAAAACAAGCAAAAAATAGCAGCTGGCACTGGGCACTGGGTCAATAGGTTAGTCCCCAAAAATGTAAAGTGCTATAAAATGATTGTAAAACATCCAAGAGTGATAATATAAAAGCATGAATACTTCAAACTTATAGATATGTTGGAGATGTATCAGTACTTTCACATCATACATATTTGTTATGGTAAATGTTTATATTTTTCTATAAACTTGGTCAAACTTTAGGAAGTTTGACTTTAGTCAAACCTGATATGCAGAGTTAATAAAAACAGAGGGAGTACTAGTAATTAATAGTACTACTCGCTAGTTGCTTAGCCCAATCACCCAACACGCCAAACAGGGAGTTTAGTGTCACAAAATTTTGAGGTCCGCGGGAAAATCTCCTGCAACCCTGATTCGAGTAGTGCGAGGTTACCATCATACCCTTCGGAATAGGCCTACGGATGATGGTTGGTAGGGGGCTGTTTTGGTAACTTCAGGTTCACCCTACCCAGCCAACCCCACCCGGCACCCAGAGTAGTACACCTGAATACTCCTCATTTTCTATCCCCATCGCAAAATAGACTTCTCCACGACACCGCAACCTTCATGCTCCTCCCCTTATACATCGGTGCACTCGTCCATAGCATCACATCTGCCTCATCGACGATGTCGTACGCCGCACTTGAGCCGGTACACCGTCGTCGTCGTACATGGAGCCTCTTCCCCGGCACCGTCTTCCACGGTCTTGGTTCTGCTTCCCGCAAGCCGACGCCAAGCGCAGAAGCACCATCGTCGTGGACAATGAACTGACTCCCGTTGCTGTCCATGGTGCACAGAGGCCGCCGCGACCACTGTACTCCTCCTCGCTTGGTAATGTCTGTATTGAATCTCTTAGCAGTACATGTGCAGTTCCAATTTTGTTTATACCTACCCTTCAAATTTCCTGGTTGCTATTGTTCCCGTAAAAGTAATTGGTTATAGCTTGGATTTTCCAATAGAATATCACCTTGTAATTGTGAGTCGCTCCTGTATTGCGTTGTGCTTGGGTAGGTTCTTCATCTGCAACCAGTAGTGTGGCAAATGATGGTAAGTTTTTTAGAACTACCAAGATGCCCATGCGTTGCACGAAACATCAAGATGCATTTGTATGTGTAGTTTATCTTGTGGGAGAAAAGGATGAATGAGGGAAAGACTTATTTGCAAATGTGGAGAGGGGTGTGGGATTTTTTTTGCGAAATTGCCATAGTTTCCTTCCTATCCGTCAGATATAAATCAGACGACCTATATTACAGGGATGGCAGGCACACCATCATCACCAACTCTGTTTTTATAAGAGTAGTATATATATATATATATATATATATATATATATAATATACAAGATATATAAGATATAAGAAGTAGTGATAAATATATAATATAATATATATATATATATAATATAAGAGTAGAGATAGCAGGGACGTCGAGAAAGGATCGCACGCGCGGCAAAAAGCGGTCTGGCAGGCGCTAGTTTCGGCGCGCGGCGTCCGACGCATTTTATAAAATCCAACACCCTCCCACCGCTCTGTGCCTCGCCACCACTCTCTCCCCGCTCTTTCTTGCCTCGCCGCCACCGCACCGCCAGGAAGCTTGGGGCTACCGCAGGGTCCACGCGCGCCCCTCCGGCAGCTTCTCTGCCGACATCCGGTTCCGCGAGATGCGCCTCGGCCTCGGCACTTTCGACACCTCCCATGAGGCCGCCCGCGCGTATGATGCAGTGGCGTGGCGCCTCCGGTGGCCTCGTAGGGAGATGAACTTCCCAATGTGCTGACGCGGGAGCGGGAGTGGGCGCAAGAGCTCGCGCCTCCGCCGTAGTTTATCACCAACGAGGATCGTCACGACAACCGGAGGCGGGAGCACCGCCTCGGCATCGCCGAGATGGACGAGGAAGCCATGGCGTTGTGGCACTAACGCTTCCCGCAGGACATCATCAACGAGCGCAAGTTCTATGCGCAAAGGAGGGCGGAGAGGGAGACGAGGAGGGCGAGTGAGCCACCTACCACGAGGACAGGCATACGCGGAAGGCGGCCGCTCAATTCAACATCAAGATAGGAGCAGCGTCGCCCTGGGACTCCGACGATGATCGATATCTTGACGCCTACATTGAGATGTCGGAGGAGGACATCACCGAGGCAGAGTCAGACGATGAGGAGTAGTTGAACTATCTATTTTTCTATCTATCTATGCTAAGAACTATCTATGTATCTATCTATGCCAGTATCGACTCGGAGTCGAATGTGTATCGAGTCAGAGTAGAAAGGAGAAAAAATATAGCGTGTCTGGTGGAGCGGCGTGCGCGCGCAATTTTTTTTGCAGAGGCCGCTAGAGCCAGCACTCCACGACCCGCAAAAACTGGCTATTCCAGCGTTGTAAACACTTTTTTAATGCGCTACGCGTTGCGCTTATGTTGGATATGCTCTAAAAGATGAGTGCTTTAATGTTGCCCATAAGATGCGTGAGTATTACTATATTTTTATTGCCATGTTTAGATTTTAAAACCACGAGTGTGAACATGCAGAGGAGCAATGAAGACCAAACACGGGATATTGGGGACATCTTCAAGGAACGTGGCAAGTTAAAGAGGAGCTGCATTGAACCTGTAAAACGAACTTTAGTAAGTAACACCCTTTGAATTACTTCCGTTTAGCCTTGTGTTCCTTGATGTCTATATGTTGTAGTTTCTGTTTCTCTTAGCCTCGTGTTCTTTGATGTGTAATAAGAAGAGTCTTAATCATCCTAATGCTTTCATTTTTAGCTTGATGTAGGAAGTGGATGTTCTCACCTTGGAGTCTATTTTTATATTTCTCCTTCTAAATTCACTTATCTGAGTCCTGTTTATCTGGCTTCTACTAATTGGATCTGGGTTGCTCTGAGTATTGATATAAAAAAGAAGTAACTTCATGTCAGGATGCAGTTCCTGCGAGGAGGGAAGTATGGTCAACCTCGAGATCATGTTTCCAAAATGAGGTTGGATTACACACAAGGTGCCCGTTTCCTAATGATGCTGGATTAAACACAAGGTGCAAATTCCTAGATGATGCTGGATTACACACAAGCCAGGTGGAGTCGTCAACTGTTCGTGTCCTCGTGGCTCTAGTAAAGGCTGAAAGAAAGCGTGCAGCTGTCGGCTTTCTGGGAACGGGGGTCCCCAGACTTGCCTGCCTGCGGCCCACGGCGTGGCTCTGCGAGCGGGCCCGTATGGCCCATCTTCACGAACAAGCATTCAAGACCCTCGCGAGGGGCCAATCCTCGTGAGGCAGACGACACAAGACCTCCTTAGGATCGGCCTAACCAGGCTGGCTTGCGAGGGGCGGAGAGATCAAGGCAAGGCAAACCTCGTGAGGTTCCAATGACGTGAGCCATGACGACCAAGGCCAGGCGGGTGCCAGCGGGTGCAGTGTCCTTGTTTCCTCTTTGGTGCTAAGGAGGCAAGCGCAGGCGAGGAGTTTCGAGGCATCAGGCAAAGGTTTTCATATCGGTGCAACGAGACCAAAACCAGTAGGACGGCGGGACGGAGGTCACTGTGGAGCCCAAGACGGCGTCACCACCAGATCCTTTGCCAGATGAAGACCACCTTTTGTCAGGATAACTTGTACTAGCTGTCCCCTTCCAAAATTGGCCGTTGTTGGATCCCTTCCCACTCAATATTTGGGGAGAGGACCAGGGCCTCTATAAATAGGACTAGCCACCACAGCAGGGGAGGGGGAGAGAGATCCGGACAACCACAGTTCGCCAAGCACAAGAGCACCTCTCCTCAGGAGGTTGTTCTTCCCCTTGTACTGTTCATCACCAGCCCAAGAGGCAATCCACCACCACCACCACACTAGAGTAGGGTATTACACCACAACGGTGGCCCGAACCAGTATAAATCTTGTGTCCCGAGTGTTGTGAGTTTGTGTGCCTAGCCTAGAGAACGCGAAGTGTGTGAGTCCGTGATCGGTGATGGAGAGATCTTTGCGCGCACCCTAGTGTGTGAACCAAGAGGGTTTTGCTGGAACCCGAAATCCGACATTTGGTGTGCCAGGTAGGGGTGTAACGAAGCTTTCCTTCCGTCGCTCCGCGTTCCACCGCTTCATCGCAACCATGTCGAACGATCGTCGCGCCCGAGCTGACACTACAAAAAAATACACTTCCATGAGGATACGTGTTTGTCACAGTAGGTCGCTTTTTTTGTCATGCATGTACATCCATGACAAATTTATGACAGAATCAAGATAGTCATAGATGTGCTATCGTAGAAGTGTTCCATGACATTGCCAAAATTATCATCATGGAAGTGTCCACTTCCATGACGATAAATCGCGCGTCACAGAAGTGCTTTCGTCAAGGGTGACCGACATGTGGCATCCACCATAATGGAACGCCGTTAAGCTATCGGGTCGGGTTTTAGATCCGATAACCCGTTAACAGCACCGACCAATGGGGATTTTCCACGTGTAAAATCATCATTGGCTATAGGAAACACGTGTCGGCTCATCGTTGGGATAGATGTCATCCACTCATTGGACATGAGGTGCCTATGATAGGTCGACACGTGGCACGGCCCAACAGTGGCCCATTCCGGTGAAAAAGGTCGGCCCAGTAAAAATTAGCAGGCCGGCCCATATAAGGCCTACTTGTGTCAGGTCCATTTAAGCCCACGGCCCATACAAGATGTGCCAATTCGGCCCGTTAAAAATTTGACACCATTGCAGCCCATCGTCATCTTGAGCCCGTTAATAGCTCGCTATATATTTGGGCTCAATATCGGCCCGATGAGATTTCGGCCTGTTAACGGCCCATTTAATGGATGGGCCAATTTTCAGGATGTACATCTTTCGGCCTTTTAGCGACCCATTTAAATGTTGGGCTAATTTCCGGCCCGGTGTGTCTTTCAGCCTGTTGACGACCCATAAATCTAATGAGCCATTTATAGTCGGACCTGAGTTTCGGCCTTTTAGCGGCCCATTTAAGTGTTGGGCCAATTTCTGGCCCAGTGTCACTTTCAGCCTGTTGACGGCCCATAAATCTGTTGGGCCCATTGTAGTCGGACCTGAGTTTTAGCCTTTTAGCGACCCATTTAAGTGTTGGGCCAATTCCTGGCCCTGTGTGCCTTTCGGCCTGTTAACAAACCATAAATGAGTTGGCCATTTGTAGTCGGACCTTAGTTTTGGCCTCTTAACAGCCCATACCCTTCATGGTCCAATACCAGCCCGGTTTCTCTTTCGGCCTGCTTAAGGCCCACAAGACAGTTGGGCTGTTTACTATACGACCTGATTTCGGCCTCTTAGCGGCCCATGCTCTTCATGGTCCAATACAAGCCCATTGTCTCTTACGGCCTGCTAAAGGCCTACAGTATAGTTGGGCCATATGTAGCCCAAACTTAGTAATGGCCTGTTAACGGCCCGTGAAATAAATTGGGGCCACCTGTTGCCCGCTTCGATGTCGGCCTGTTAACGACCCGGGAGGTAAGAGGGCCGACCATTAACTTTCGGCCTAGTAACGGCCCATTAACTTAATGGGACCACTAAAGTTCGTTCATGTCTTTAGGACAAATTAGATAATTTGAGCCCATTACGACGAGCAAAGGTATGGCATACAGGGAATAACGTTGCACATCCAGAATATATTACAGGAAATTACATCCACTGGGCAATCAAAGATTGATGCCAGTGCAAATATATGAGCAGAACTAACCATCTACAACGTCACAATCTGCAACCTCAGCACAGATGACGCCCATAAGCATGTGGGCAAGTTCTTGCTGCTTTGCCACACTGTCTCTGAAAACATTGATCGGCTGTTGTGTCGCATGACTCTGCACATCTGATAACCATTTCCTTCATTGCTTTAGCCATTAATTGGTTCACAAACATACATTTATTCCGTCGCATTCGAGACAGAGGATACTGAACAGATTCAGATGGCGTTTTGGTAGGCTTGTGTTATTGATAGTGGAGAGTGTCTTGACCACTGCATCATAACATAAATTAGGACAGGAACCAAACAGATTAATCATGAGTTATTGCCATATTATCTGGCCTAGATTTACTGGAAATAAACAATGGGGTTGCCCTTGCTGTTTTCAGAGTTTGTCTTCTTATCTTCAGCAGCCTGCACAAAATTAACACACTAGCATTGCTATCATTGGCCAAGTCAGATAATAGGAAAGAAACATTGACACAACGAACGTTTGGGCAACTAGCCTACACCAAATTAACACAATATGGCACAGCTATCATCAGCCAGGTAAGGTAATATGAAAGCAACATTGACACAATGAATGAATGGGCAACTAGAGAAGCACTACAATTCAGTAATGTGCGTGATATGAGATAGCACATTCATGCAGCTCAGTACGCAAAACTACCAGGCAGTTTTCCTTACAAAAATCAACATTGGCGCCTTTAACATTTTGCTACAACTAATTTTAGATCAGATAAAGGTTAGATTCAGGCCGATTAACAAAATACATGCTGATGTAAAAATATAGTGATATACAACAGGTACTTACATCAACACTGGAGCACAGAGAATTCCCGCAAGATATTTTCCTCCAATATGATCCCAATGGAGGAAGTCTTGTATCGTTTAACCTTATTTTCTAAAAGAGAGACGTGTAAGAAACATGTAGAAAATATGATCAGAATGCTATAAAATTTCATGATGCGAGGATACGCACACGCTTCTTAGAATGGAGTTGACATTCTTTTGCTGGACTGCAGCGGACTAGTTCTTTGGCCACTAGAATCTGCTTATTATTAGTGGGAGTTGGGTTTCTTTGTGCTGGAGCAGTATCTATGAAAAATGGAGTTGGTTTATTATCTCCTGGCGTTTGGATCTTTTGCAAAGACCTGGTTTGTAACCCTTTAGATTCTAACATAGCCATCTTCCCCTTGCATGCCTTATATAGAAGAATGGTGATTCAGTTATAAAACATGCTACAACAGAGATGGAATAGGTACTGAAGAATAGAAAGGCATGGCATATTGACATGTATTCACTCCATCCGGAAATAAATGGATGGATCTAGTCGTATTTCAGTTCTAGATACATCCAGTTTTATCCATTTCTGTGACATTTAATCCGGACGGAGGGAGTATGATGTAAGAGCTAGGGATACGACAGGACAACACAGTAAAAAAACACTGAAAAACCCACTGCAGAACCAAAGTATTCAAACCCACTGATATGAGATAGTACACTCATGCAGCTCAGGATGCAAAACTACTAGGCAGTTTTCCTTGCAAAAATCAACATTGTGGCCTTTAATCATACATTTTGCTACAACTAAATTTAGATCATATAAAGGTTGGATTCACGCCAATTAACAAAATACATGCTGATGTAAAAATATAGTGATATACAACAGGTACTTACATCTACATTGGAGCACAGACAATTCCTGCAAGAATCTTTCCTCATAAACGATACCATTGCAGAAAATCTTCTATTTGTTAAGCTTATTTTCTAAAAGAGAGATGGGTAAGAAACATGTAGAAAATATGACCAGCATGCTATAAAATTTCATGATGCAAGGATACACACACGCTTCTTAGAATTGAGTTGACATATTTTTGTTGGACTGGAGCGGACTAGTTCTTTGGCCACTGGAATCTGCTTATTATCAGTAGGAGTTGGGTTTCTCTGTGCTGGAGCAGTATCTTTAAAAACTGGAGTTGGTTTATTATCTCATGGCGTTTGGATCTTTTGCAAAGGCCCTGTTTGTAACCCTTCAAATTCTAACATAGCCGTCTTCCCCTTGCATGCCTTGTATAGAAGAATGGTGCTTTAATTATTAAACATGCGGCAGCAAAGAGATGGAATAGGTACTGAAGAATAGAAAGGCATGACATATTGACATGTATTCCCTCCATCCGAAAAAATGGATGGGTCTAGGCATATTTCAGTTCTAGATACATCCTTTCTTATCCATTTCAGCAACATGTAATCCGGCCAGAGGGAGTATGGTGTAAGAGCTAGGGATACGACAGGACAACACAACAAAAAAACACTAGTTGAATGTAAAACTGTATGCTAGCGGAATACATGCAGAAATAACTAAGGCAACATACACGTGTATGCTTGGGAAAATAAGATGGCATTGCAACAGAGCACTAGAACAACACTTCAATGTAAAAAAACATGGTATGGTAGACAGATGAAGTACATACTGATGAATAACAATGCATAAGATATTCAGAAGCATGATGTCCAAATTAAGCAGATGGCATTGCGATAGAGTAGAATGACAGTACTTAAATTTGAAAACATGTTATCATGAATGGAATAGGTACTGAAAAAAAGGAAGGCATGACATATTTACATTCATGATCAGCATGCTAAGCACATGGCATTGCAACAGAGTAGATACACTCTAGGACATTATATGCATGTTGTACCCATATCACAGGCCAAGTTAGAGCAATGACCTTGTGGGATGAAGAGGATTCATCATCTTTCTGCAAGTCTTCTGAAGAACTGCCTTTACATGTTCCATCATATTGGGTATCATTGACATCAAGTTTATTGGCCTTTACATTGCTCCGTGAGGTTCTTGTGGATATATCAGTGTGTGCAATTATATCTGACATGCATGGAAGACAACTAGTAGTTTGATTTATGTAATGAGTGCCTGTAGGAGACGACATAAATAGTAGGACTGGGGTTAACTAGCAGCAACAGGTCTCATAAACTAAAGGGAGAACACAGATGAAAGCTACAGAATATGTATCGTTTGTACTCGAGATTAACTAGATGGCACACAAAAGTATTAAAGAACAACATAGGAAATACTAGAAGTGGTATAATACTATAATCACCAGCCTGTGGGATAGCATTGGCTGATGGATGGTAACTATGGAACAGTGTTACCTAAAGAACAAGTATCTTAGCTGAACTATGGAACAACGTTAACTCCTGAACAAGACCCATAAGAGATCAGCATGAATATACAGTGAAATGTGATGATCCATTTTCCATGCTTAGATGAATAACAAAGCCATAAATGTTGCACACAAGTAAGATGAGGGTACAACCTATTCTGCTATCCATAGGAGTGAGCATCATGTGCTGACTTGTGGATGGCCCTGAAGTTTTTGTGGTTGTGCATGTTGAGCACGCGCATTCGATGCAGGGAACAGTTGAGTGGGGACTATAGCTCCCTTCTGGTGTATGCTTCCCTTGTTGGAGCAGCTTCGGTGAGTCGGAAGACGGTGTGTCTGAAGATGCAGATAACACATAATGTTAAGAACGACATATCTCTTTGATATGAAGAAATACACTAAGAGATCAATAGCAAGGTATGAGAGTGGTCACATGTTTGTTGACTGAAGACTAAATTGGGGTCACACGATTTTATTTTATTTTGGTACTGTCCGATCTACGCTGCATGGCTGGCCGTCTTGTGCCTCCCGGCTGACACTGTTCGGAATCTTCCCCGAAGAGCCAACGACCAACGGTAGAGTAGCCTGCCTCTGCCGTCTGTGGCCCCGGCCAAAACCCCGCTCCCCGCCCCACCGCACTGCCGTGGTTGCGTTTCCCCCGGGCCAATCCACAAAGACTCCCCGTCATCCAGATCCGGCGGCGGCAGTACCTTCAACCCACGCAACTCTAAAAGATAGCCATCTAAGCGCTGCTTCTGCGGCGAACTTTGCGGTCCCGCACCCTTACGTTAGACACCAGCCAACCGACAGCCTAGGAGCTCTGCCGCCTTGAGGGGTGCTGCTTCCCATTGCAAATCGATTGGCCTAGAATAAAAATTCAGACAACTGACGCCTAAATAAAGAGATTTGAGATGAGGGTGCGACCTATCTGGCGGCATGGTGAAGTAGGCAGGTCCAGCTGCCGAGTCGGTGAGGCCGGCTTGGTTGCGGTGGCGACCAGCGGCAGGGAAAGAGCGATGTCACGACGGTCGACGGCTACGCCGAAGCAGCGCCAGGACTCTGGACGGATCCGAAGTTGGAGCCGCTCCGGCACTGTGAACAACAGCGGGGTTGAATCGGCTCCGGTACGGTTCACGCAGCCAACGTTGAGGCAGCACCAGCATCACGGAGTAAGAGGCACACGGCCCAGTTCACGACGGCAAATGGACATCGTCTCCGGCATTAGGGAGGAGGGCGGCTGTGAAATTGGTGCGGTGGGGGGCGCCATGGAGGTGGGGCTGAGGTTTTGCAGCTCGGGAGAAGGGAGCTTCCCGGGGAGAAGGTGATTTGGCGCCCACGAGGTATGAATGGGGGCGGGCGGGGGAAATTGGGAGGGGAGTGGAACCATGTCTTACGGACGCATTTTTCTGAAATGTGAGGGGGAGTTACAATTCTACCCTTGCCTATACGCTTCTCGGCTTGGGTCTGTGTACTGAGGGTCGGGGATAGTAGAGTAACTTTGCTTCTCTGGGCGGGAGCGATTTCGGGCGAGGAGGGCGTGTTTTGAACTATAGTGGGCACGAGCGATTTCGGGCGAGGAGAGCGTGTTTTGAAATAGTAGGCGCGAGCTATTTCGGGCGAGGAGAGCGTGTTTTGCCGACCATGGTTTATGAATTATTCGGCACATGTCATTTCGGCCGAGGAGAAGGCGCGCTTGGATGAAGTTACGAACCTACCCTCGATGTACAACGGGCCAATTGATGCGTGTCCCACATAGGATGGTAATTTCACGTCTCCCATTTATTTGCTCGGGCGAATTCCACCGAGCAGAGAAGATGTTTAAAGGTTCGTTCAAATTTTGGGAGAACGAGCATCCACGTCTACCTTATCAAGTCGATTCGGATCAAATTTTGAAATATTAGCTTGCCACTTCTTTTTTAGATGGAGAGATGATGCTCGGGAGTAACGTGTTTTTACATGCTCGTTGCTAGCGATTTACTATATGAAAAATAGTTGACCCACTGAAAAACGCGAATCAAACCCAAAATGAAATATCCCGATTCAATGAAATAGCTCGTTCAGTAGGTTAAAATAGTGAACTAAATCCAAAATTGAACACCTCAATCGAGTAGCATGTTGTACAATATTATAGTACTCCATGAACATGTTGAAAGTCAAATTAATGAACTTGTTTGATATACGCATATATCCATTCATGTGTGGATTGCAGACAACATGTTCTCCAATTTAAATATTTGAATGCAAGTTTATATCAAAACATGGTTTATGTCAGTCTTTGATGCATAAAACGCGACCTCCCCCTCTCCCAGACTCCTGTTCTCTCTCTCTCTCTCTCTCTCTCTCTCTCGCCGACAATCTTCAATTCTGTCGCACGCATCCGACACAAAAACCTTGTCTGTCCCTCTCCCTTTCTCTCCATCTCTCTCTCTCTCTATTTGTGTGTGTGTGTGTGGGGGGGTCTTTCTAGTTCGCATGCATATATACACCATCTATAGGTCTCTCTCACACACTATGTATGATACTCTAGCTAGTCCAAGCTAGATATCTTGGGTGCACTCATCGTACGCACACAGATTCCTTGGCTCTTTGCCTGTAACTCTCTCACGCACCACTATGTCATCTCGGAGCTCTTCCCCCCTCTCTCAAACTCTCCATCCACCTGGGTCACACATACACATGCATATCTCACTCGCACTTGATAGGCCCATCTAAAACTCTATCTCTCCCCCTCGTTCTCTCTCCATCTCACACGCGCACACACACAATCTCATGCCCAGCTAGCCAAGTATGATGGTATCTCACTCAATTGTAGGCACACGCAGTCCCCCCTATATGTATATGACTAGCTAATCTTAGTCTCCATCACAAACATGTGCATGGTCTATCTCGATTTCTCTTGGGGCATATTTCTATCGCGCACGCACTCCCTCGATCTCCCACCCATATAGTCCCCTCACGATCTCGACGGGATCTCTCTATCACAAACACACACTCTCTCCCTCCTCATGCGTCCATCCCATCCATGTGTCCCTCTCGACCTTTGTTCCTTGTTGGCCACACCTCTATTGGACATGTGCTACAGGGGTGTCTATCTCTGTTGCAAACAATCACACACTAGCTATCTTCGTGTATCTCCTCGCCTCGCTTTTCCATCTCGGAGATGCATGCGTGATATGTTCGCATAAGAAACGAAAAAACACACACACTCTCTAATTTATTGTTTGTTCTCACTTTCTCTTTCATACACATACTCTTTTTGCACACTTACTCATTCTCCTTCACACGCAATTGATCTTCCTCGACTGAGGCACTCTCCTTGGTCCATAGCATATAGATTTATTGAAAAGTCAAACATCACAAAGTTTGACCATGTACGTGGAGAAAAAGAATTACATCTAGTACGGCAAACATATGCCATTAGATTCACCATGAGATGTAGTTTTGTATGATGTATCTTTGGTATTGTAGATATAAATAACATTTGCGTAAACCTGATCAAAGTTTCCAAAGTTTGACTTCTAAAAAATTTACATGCATTGCATTATCGAGTGGATGGAATATCTCTTTCCCCCTCTCAGCTATCTGACGCACCACTCAGCCTTATCAGGGCTCCTCAATCTCTCTCAAACTTTATTGGTCAGTATGGTTCGTGACCTAACCCTCATGCCTTGATGGCCGGTGCTGCCTGGTGTGGACGTGAGATGTAAAATATTTCTGCCTGGCCAGGCTTGTGTGGTGCTGAAGCGTTTGGTTCATGCTTGGGCCAGGCAAAGCATCAACGTCCCATCAATCAATCCATGCATCAATTATTTAATGCTAATATCCATCCATGTTGCTATTAGCCTCGTGGCCACACGACTAGGCACGACTAGGCATTCGAAATCGGTCGCCTGGGCCAGGCTACTTGCAGTGTCTGGAGTTCAGCCAGGCTAATTAAAGTGCAAGGGAACCTAGGCTAGGAGGGCTTTCTTTTTCACAGGGTAGCAACCAAACAAGCGTGCATGAAATCCAGCCACAACCCCAGGCCAGGCAAAAGATGCTCAGGACGCAAGCCAAACTGGCCTTATATCTCCCTGGTTCACACATACACATGTCTAGCTCGCGCTATATATATAGACCCATCCAACACTCTCCGCCCTTGTTCTCTCTCTATGTGACACGCACCCCCCTAAGTACCATAATCCCTCAATCCATCATAGGCGCAAGCACTCCCCCCTCCTAAGTATGATTATCTCTTACTAGCCAACAGGAACACACGTATTGTCTCCTTCCATCCATACGTCTATGTCGATATCTCTCGGGGCATCTTCTATCGCGCACACACCTTGTCACTCGATCTCCCACCCATGTAGTCCCATCACGATCTCCAGGGGATCTCTCTATGACAAACATACACTCTCTCCTCCCCATGTCTGCATTTTCTCCGTACATCTCTGTCGACCTCTCTCCCTTGTTTGTCAGACCCCTCTTGGCCACGTGCTAGGGGTCTTGCTCTATCGGTTCCAAACAACCACACACTATCTCCTCACCTTGCCTCCGTTGTCGAAGATGCATGTGTGATATGTTTGCATAAGACACGCGCGCCTTTTCTCTACGTTTATCGTGTGTTGTCCATGTCTCTTTCACACACGCACACACACTTTTTTCACTCTCTCTCTCTCTCTCTCTCTCTCTCTCTTGTTAGGGACTTTCTCACGTCCATAAGCATATGGATGTTTTGAAAAGTCAAACATCAGAAACGTTTGAACAGGTATATGTGGAGAAACACATTTACATCTGGAATGATCATTAGATTCATCACAACATGTACTTACTTCATACTATCATTTATCTTTGGTATTGTAGATATAAGTAATTTCTTTATAAACTTGGTCAAAGTTTCAAAAGTTTGACATAAAAAAATGTTGGAACTACATTATAGAACGGAGGTAGTAGCTCTTTCTCTCTCTCTCTGCTATCTCTCACGGGCCTCCCCTCTCACTCAAACTCTCTATACCGACGGATTATACGCTCACTGTGTCAGCATATAGCTCCATATATTGTTTAGTTGACCGGTCAACCAATCCACATGCTGCCTTGTCAGCTTGTGTTCTGTATCTTCATGTGCTGGCCTATGTGGCAGTGGGTGAAAATAAGTAAACTATAGGCCCATCTGACATGTGGTGAAGTAAACAAAGTTGAAACCACTCAGGATAGCACCCCGCACGCTAGTAAATTGAGGGTGCATCGAGGACAAACTTCTTGCGCGCGAAGGACGCACTCGCTCACAATTCACCACTGCACGGCGGCACGCACAGAAGGACGCACTCGCGCACACCCAACACACAACACACACTAGCACACATGTGCACATCTAGGAGTAGAAGGCCGTGGCAAAATCTGGCGCGATGGCCGCTGCCGGAGCCGTCCACCCCCAATCTTGGTGTTCCGTGCAATGCACGGGCATCTACGCACGGGAAATTATGTCGAACAGGGCTAGTTGTAAGCAGGCTAGCTCTACAGCCATGATGATAGTGACTGCAGACGGTGAGGCTGACTATGGTATGCCGAACACGGTGCCTATACTCAGGTGTCATCTCCGGCGCAGGGTCTTGTCACTTCACTGTGAGGAGCAACATGTAATAATTTGACCAACGGGTAGTACAGTGCTAGTACTCCTACTACTACATTGGTAGTACCACTACTAGTACTAGTAGCACCACCGTCTGGATTTAGGAGTACTACCACATCCACCGGCACCGAGGAACGTTTCCAGGTAGTATTGCTTGAGGCCGCCAGGGCGAGGGGCCGCTTGGACGACAACTTTGTCTCCTTGTTCGACGAGGTCCTCGTCGGTTTCCTCGACAAGTTCACCGTCGTCAAGAAGCTTGCGGACGACTTTGACGTAAGCCTCCAGCCGACGCGCCCAGGCTCTGCAATGCCCACCACCCTCAATGGCCACTATGGTAACAACCTCTTCGACACACTAGTGGCCCTGCGACTGCCCACCGTCGCGCCGAAGAATGTCCACCTCGAGGTCGCGCTCGCCGCTCAGCGCCTGGCGTAGCAAGACACCATCGACATAATCACCCACGTCTACGCGCAAATCGTCCACAAGGACTACTACATGCAAGAGGAGGACGATAGGACGCTGGCCTTCTTGGAGCGCAGGGCAACCTTGGACGACACTGTTCAGAAGCACATTGAGCTTGCCGCCAACGCCGCTGCTCCTCACACGTCGGTTGGTGACCCGGTGCACTAGGGCGTGAGGATGTCGTTGAACGTTGATGGATCCGTATGTATTTTTATCTTTCCGTCAAATCCATGTAGTAGTATATGATACTACAGTAATTATCTTACCTTTCGCATCAACTTCATAATTTTCGTACGTACTCCATGCATGAACGGCGCCAGAACCAAACTTCTCATTACTCTAGGAAAAATCGTTATTTTCTATCTACCGATCGCGCCATGGAGCAGAACCAAATTTTACAAGTTACGAGTTCAAAAGGAAAAGTCTGACGTGTTCGCGTCGCACCCCCACACGGTTGGTCTGGCATGCTGCTCAAGCGGGAATGCGTGTGGTGTTGCATTTTCACTTACAAGTGGGACCGCAGTTGAGCAAACCAACTATCGGCAAAGCCCCACGCCACCCACCGCGTGATGGCTAAGAAAACAGGAGGGAGAAGAGATGGATGTAGCATGGACTCCAAGAAAACTGGTGTCGGATGGGACTCGTGTGGGTGGCGTGTGCCGTACTGCTAGACGTGAATGCTACTGAGTTATGGCCCATGCCACCCCACTATATCGAGCCTATAGCGAGGTACATAGAACAAATTTCCTGCAGTCCGTGCTCACCCCTCCTCTATCTCTCTTCTCAGCCAGCCAGCGGACGCACAGAGCCCATCGTCTGTTTGCTCACATGCGGCCCCACATGTCAGTGAAAACGCAAGAGGACCCACTGAACCTGCACATCTTTCACCTCGACGTGCTGGTGATGAAAAACAAATCCAACAAAGATCTTTGTGGCCGCTTTTGGAGTTACTCAAGAGTAGTAAGATTCTATTTACAATTTAACCCAAGATGCACATCTCGTGGCTTCAACTACCACTCTATTTTCTTTCATGACACGACCTGGATGCTGGATGTCCCACGTGTCGGCAAAAGGAGGAAGAACCCGACCAAATCTGCGGTTCTGCTCTCGGATTAGACTAGTTGTGCTAACTTAAAAATTTTATTGTGTACTCCCTCCGTTCCAAAATACTTGACTTCCATTTGTCCAAAAATGGATGTACCTATATACTAAGACATGTCTAGATACATATATATTTTGACAAATAGAAGGCATGTATTGTGCAACGGAGGGAGTAGAATGGATGCAAGTTTTTGTATCGGGAAGAAGAGTACATCCATGTATTGATAGAGCGTAATTTAGTAGATGTTCTATCACTTTTAGCTAGCATAGACGCAAGATCGAGCCTCCGCAGATCAACAATGAATGCATCGAGAAGGCACTAATCCAAGTTACATGAGTAGTAAAATGTATTCCTGTGGTTCTTGTTTTCTTTGGTCTTGCTTTTCTAGTCAAAATTATCGTTGGAGTCCGTGCAAAACGGAGGTGTGTTTGGGGTCGTGCATTGGAGTTGGCCTTACAAGTGGGACCGCAGTTAAGGAAACTGACTATCGGCAAACCCCCACCTCGCCCGCCGCGCGATGGCTGAAGTTAGAGAAACGACGAGGTTGAAGAGATTGCTGTAGCACGGACTCCAAGAAATAATATGGTGTCAGATGGATGTCGTGGTGGTGGCGTGTGTCGTACTCCTGGACGTGAATGCTGTTGGGGAACGTTGCAGAAAACAAAAATTTTCCTACTCGTTTCACCAAGATCATCTAGGAGTTCATCTAGCAACGAGTGATTAGATGCATCTACATACCTTTGTAGATCGCGCACGGAAGCGTTCAAAAGAACGGTGATGATGTAGTCGTACTCGACGTGATCCAAATCACCGATAACCAGCGCCGAACGGACGGCACCTCCGCGTTCAACACACGTACGGGACGGGAGACGTCTCCTCCTTCTTGATCCAGCAAGGGGGAAGGAGAGGTTGATGAAGATCCAGCAGCACGACGGCGTGGTGGTGGATGCAGGGCGTCACAGCAGCAGGGCTTCGCCGAGACTACGAGGGAGAGACGTAACGGGGGGGAGATGGAGGCGCCAGGGGCTGGTCTAAAATCCCTCCTCTCCCCCCCACTATATATAGGGGTGCCAGGGGGGGCCGGACCTAGTAGATGAGATCTACTAGGGGGGGCGGCGGCCAAGGGGAGGTTTCCCTCCCCCCCCCCAAGGCACCTAGGGGTGCCTTCCACCACATGGACTCTTCCATGGTGGAAACCCTAGGCGCATGGGCCTATAGGGGCTGGTGCCCTTGGCCCATCTAGGCCAAGGCGCACCCCCTACAGCCCATGTGGCCCCCCGGGACAGGTGGCCCCACCCGGTGGACCCCCGGGACCCTTCCGGTGGTCCCGGTACAATACCGATAACCCCGAAACTTGTCCCGATGCCCGAAACAGCACTTCCTATATATAATTCTTTACCTCCGGACCATTCCAGAACTCCTCGTGACGTCCGGGATCTCATCCGGGACTCCGAACAACATTCGGGTTTCTGCATATACATATCTTCATAACCCTAGCGTCACCGAACCTTAAGTGTGTAGACCCTACGGGTTCGGGAGACAAGCAGACATGACCGAGACGACTCTCCGGTCAATAACCAACAGCGGGATCTGGATACCCATGTTGGCTCCCACATGCTCCACGATGATCTCATCGGATGAACCACGATGTCGAGGATTTAATCAATCCCGTACGCTATTCCCTTTGTCTATCGATATGTTACTTGCCCGAGATTCGATCGTCGGTATCCCAATACCTCGTTCAATCTCGTTACCGGCAAGTCACTTTACTCATACCATAATGCATGATCCCGTGACCAGACACTTGGTCACTCTGAGCTCATTATGATGATGCATTACCGAGTGGGCCCAGTGATACCTCTCCGTCATACGGAGTGACAAATCCCAGTCTTGATCCATGTCAACCCAACAGACACTTTCGGAGATACCCGTAGTCTACCTTTATAGTCACCCAGTTATGTTGTGACGTTTGGCATACCCAAAGCACTCCTACGGTATCCGGGAGTTACACGATCTCATGGTCTAAGGAAAAGATACTTCGACATTGGAAAACTCTAGCAAACGAACTATACGATCTTGTGCTATGTTTAGGATTGGGTCTTGTCCATCACATCATTCTCCCAATGATGTGATCTCGTTATCAATGACATCCAGTGTCCATAGTCAGGAAACCATGACTATCTGTTGATCAACGAGCTAGTCAACTAGAGGCTCACTAGGGACATGTTGGTGTCTGTTATTCACACATGTATTACGATTTCCGGATAACACAATTATAGCATGAATAAAGACAATTATCATGAACAAGGAAATATAATAATAATTCTTTTATTATTGCCTCTAGGGCATATTTCCAACAGTCTCCCACTTGCACTAGAGTCAATAATCTAGTTACATTGTGATGAATCGAACACCCATGGAATTCTGGTGTTGATCATGTTTTGCTCTAGGGAGAGGTTTAGTCAACGGATCTGCTACATTCAGGTCCGTATGTACTTTACAAATCTCTATGTCTCCATCTTGAACATTTTCACGAATGGAGTTGAAGCGACGCTTGATGTGCCTTGTCTTCTTGTGAAACCTGGGCTCTTTGGCAAGTGCAATAGCTCCAGTGTTGTCACAGAAGAGCTTGATCGGCCCCGACGCATTGGGTATGACTCCTAGGTCGGTGATGAACTCCTTCACCCATATTGCTTCATGTGTTGCCTCCGAGGCTGCCATGTACTCCGCTTCACATGTAGATCCCGCCACGACGCTTTGCTTGCAACTGCACCAGCTTACTGCCCCACCATTCAAAATATACACGTATCCGGTTTGTTACTTAGAGTCATCCAGATCTGTGTCGAAGCTAGCGTCGACGTAACCCTTTACGACGAGCTCTTCGTCACCTCCATAAACGAGAAACATTTCCTTAGTCCTTTCCAGGTACTTCAGGATATTCTTGACCGCTGTCTAGTGTTCCTTGCCGGGATTACTTTGGTACCTTCCTACCAAACTTACGGCAAGGTTAACATCTGGTCTGGTACACAGCATGGCATACATAATATAACCTATGGCTGAGGCATAGGGGATGACGCTCATCTCTTCTATATCTTCTGCCGTGGTCGGACATTGAGCTGAGCTCAATTTCATACCTTGTAACACAGGTAAGAACCCCTTCTTGGATTGATCCATATTGAACTTCTTCAATATCTTATCAAGGTATGTGCTTTGTGAAAGACCTATGAGGCGTCTCGATCTATCTCTATAGATTTTGATGCCTAATATATAAGCAGCTTCTCCAAGGTCCTTCATTGAAAAACTTTTATTCAAGTAGGCCTTGATGCTGTCCAAGAGTTCTATATCATTTCCCATCAAAAGTATGTCATCTACATATAATATGAGAAATGCTACAGAGCTCCCACTCACTTTCTTGTAAACGCAGGCTTCTCCATAAGTTTGTGTAAACCCAAACGCTTTGATCATCTCATCAAAGCGAATGTTCCAACTCCAAGATGCTTGCACCAGCCCATAAATCGAGCGTTGGAGCTTGCACACTTTGTCAGCATTCTTAGGATCGACAAAACCTTCCGGTTGTATCATATACAATTCTTCCTTAAGGAAACCATTAAGGAATGCCGTTTTGACGTCCATTTGCCATATTTCGTAATCATAGAATGCGGCAATTGCTAACATGATTCGGACGGACTTCAACTTTGCTACCGGTGAGAAAGTCTCATCGTAGTCAACCCCTTGAACTTGTCGATAACCCTTAGCGACAAGCCGCGCTTTATAGATGGTCACATTACCATCCGCGTCTGTCTTCCTCTTAAAGATCCATTTATTTTCTATGGCTCGCCGCTCAATGGGCAAGTCAGTCAAAGTCCATACTTTGTTTTCATACATGGATCCTATCTCGGATTTCATGGCTTCTAGCCATTTGTCGGAATCCGGGCCCGCCATCGCTTCTTCATAGTTCGAAGGTTCACCGTTGTCTAACAGCATGATTTCCAAGACAGGGTTGCCGTACCACTCTGGTGCGGAACGTGTCCTTGTGGACCTTCGAATTTCAGTAGGGGCTTGATCAGAAGTATCTTGATCATTGTCATTAACTTCCTCTCTAGTCGGTGCAGGCACCTCAGGAACATTTTCTTGAGTTGCGCCATTTTCCGGTTCAAGAGGTAATACTTCATCAAGCTCGACTTTCCTCCCACTTACTTCTTTCGAGAGAAACTCTTTCTCTAGAAAGGACCCATTCTTGGCAACAAAGATCTTGCCTTCGGATCTGAGGTAGAAGGTGTACCCAATAGTTTCTTTTGGGTATCCTATGAAGACGCATTTTTCCGACTTGGGTTCGAGCTTTTCAGGTTGAAGTTTCTTGACATAAGCATCGCATCCCCAAACTTTTAGAAACGACGGCTTAGGTTTCTTCCCAAACCATAATTCATACGGTGTCGTCTCAACGGATTTCGACGGAGCCCTATTTAAAGTGAATGCGGCAGCCTCTAAAGCATAGCCCCAAAAGGATAGCGGTAAATCGGTAAGAGACATCATAGATCGCACCATATCTAATAGAGTGCGATTACGACGTTCGGACACACCATTACGCTGAGGTGTTCCAGGCGGCGTGAGTTGTGAAACTATTCCACATTTTCTTAAGTGTGTGCCAAACTCGTGACTCAAGTATTCTCCTCCATGATATGATCGTAGAAACTTGATTTTCCTGTCACGTTGATTTTCAACCTCACTCTGAAATTCCTTGAACTTTTCGAAGGTTTCAGACTTGTGTTTCATTAAGTAGATATACCCATACCTACTTAAATCATCCGTGAGGGTGAGAACATAACGATAGCCACCACGAGCCTCAACACTCATTGGACCGCACACATCAGTATGTATGATTTCCAATAAGTCGGTTGCTCGCTCCATTGTTCCTGAGAACGGAGTCTTGGTCATTTTACCCATAAGGCATGGTTCGCACGTGTCAAATGATTCATAATCAAGAGACTCTAAAAGTCCATCAGCATGGAGCTTCTTCATGCGTTTGACACCTATGTGACCAAGGCGGCAGTGCCACAAGTATGTGGGACTATCATTATCAACCTTACTTCTTTTGGTACTCACATTATGAACATGTGTAGCATCACGTTCGAGATTCATAAAGAATAAACCATTCACCATAGGAGCATGACCATAAAACATATCTCTCATAAAAATGGAACAACCATTATTCTCAGATTTAAAAGAGTAGCCATCTCGAATTAAACGAGATCCCGATACAATGTTCATGCTCAAAGCTGGCACTAAATAACAATTATTAAGGTTTAAAACTAATCCCGAAGGGAGATGCAGAGATAGCGTGCCGACGGCGATCACATTGACCTCGGAACCATTCCCGACGCGCATCGTCACCTCGTCCTTTGCCAGTTTCCGCTTATTCCGCAGCCCCTGCTTTGAGTTACAAATGTGAGCAACTGCACCGGTATCAAATACCCAGGAGCTACTACGGGCACTAGTAAGGTACACATCAATTACATGTATATCACATATACCTTTTGTTTTGCCGGCCTTCTTATCCGCTAAGTACTTAGGGCAGTTCCGCTTCCAGTGACCGCTTCCCTTGCAATAAAAGCACTCAGTCTCGGGCTTGGGTCCATTCTTTGGCTTCTTCCCGGCAGCTTGCTTGCCGGGCGCGACAACCTCCTTGCCGTCCTTCTTGAAGTTCTTTTTACCCTTGCCTTTCTTGAACTTAGTGGTTTTATTGACCATCAACACTTGATGTTCCTTCCTGACTTCTACCTATGCTGATTTCAGCATAGCAAATACTTCAGGAATGGTCTTTTCCATCCCCTGCATATTGAAGTTCATCACAAAGCTCTTGTAGCTTGGTGGAAGCGACTGGAGGATTCTGTCAATGACCGCATCTTCCGGGAGATTAACTCCCAGCTAAGTCAAGCGGTTATGCAACCCAGACATAGTGAGTATGTGCTCACTGACAGAACTGTTTTCCTCCATCTTACAGCTGAAGAATTTGTCGGAGACTTCATATCTCTCGACCCGGCCATGAGCTTGGAAAACCACTTTCAGCTCTTCGAACATCTCATATGCTCCATGTCTCTCAAAACGCTTTTGGAGCCCCGGCTCTAGGCTGTAAAGCATGCCGCACTGAACGAGGGAGTAGTCATCGGAACGCGCCTGCCAAGCGTTCATAACATCTTGTTCTGCAGGGAGAACGGGTGCGTCACCAAGCGGTGCTTGTAGGACATAATCTTTCTTGGCAGCTATGAGGATGATCCTCAGGTTCCGGACCCAGTCCGTATAGTTGCTGCCATCGTCTTTCAGCTTGGTTTTCTCTAGGAACGCGTTGAAGTTGAGGACTACGTTGGCCATTTAATCTACAAGACATATTGTAAAATATTTAGACTAAGTTCATGATAATTAAGTTCATCTAATAAAATTATTAATGAACTCCCACTTAGATTAGACATCCCTCTAGTCATCTAAGTATTACATGATCCGAGTTAAACTAGACCGTGTCCGATCATCACGTGAGACGGACTAGTCAACATCGGTGAACATCTTCATGTTGATCGTATCTTCTATACGACTCATGCTCGACCTTTCGGTCTTCTGTGTTCCGAGGCCATGTATGTACATGCTAGGCTCGTCAAGTCAACCTAAGTGTTTGCATGTGTAAATCTGTCTTACACCCGTTGTATGTGAACGTCTGAATAAAACACCCGATCATCACGTGGTGTTTTGAAACAGCGAACTGTCGCAACGGTGCACAGTTAGGGGGAACACTTCTTGAAATTAGTATGAGGGATCACCTTATTTACTACCGTTGTTCTAAGTAAACAAGATGCAAAACATGATAAACATCACATGCAATCAAATAATAAACGTGACATGATATGGCCAATATCACATAGCTCCTTTGATCTCCATCTTGGGGCTCCATGATCATCTTGTCACCGGCTTGACACCATGATCTCCATCATCATGATCTCCATCATCGTGTCTCCATGAAGTTGCTCACCAACTATTACTTCTACTACTATGGCTAACGCATTTAGCAATAAAGTAAAGTAATTTACATGGCGTTTCTTGATGACACGCAGGTCATATAAAAGAATAAAGACAACTCCTATGGCTCCTGCCGGTTGTCATACTCATCGACATGCAAGTCGTGATTCCTATTACAATAGCATGAACATGTCATACATCACATATAGATCATTCATCATTCATCACAACTTTGGCCATATCATATCACAAACCACTTGCTGCAAAAACAAGTTAGACGTCCTCTAATTGTTGTTGCAAGTTTTACGTGGCTGAATTAGGGTTCTAGCAAGAACGTCTTCTTACCTACGTTAAAGCCACAACATGATTTGTCAACTTCTATTTACCCTTCATAAGGACCCTGTTCATCGATTCCGCTCCAACTAAAGTAGGAGAGACAGACACCCGCCAGCCACCTTATGCAACTAGTGCATGTTAGTCGGTGGAACCGGTCTCACGTAAGCGTACGTGTAAGGTTGGTCCGGGCCGCTTCATCCCACAATACCGCTGAAGCAAGAAAGGACTAGTAACGGCAAGAAAGTTGACAAATCTACGCCCACAACAAATTGTGTTCGACTCGCGCAAGAAGAACTACGCATAGACCTAGCTCATGATGCCACTGTTGGGGAACGTTGCAAAAAACAAAAATTTTCCTACTCGTTTCACCAAGATCATCTAGGAGTTCATCTAGCAACGAGTGATTAGATGAATCTACATACCTTTGTAGATCGCGCACGGAAGCGTTCAAAAGAACGGTGATGATGTAGTCGTACTCGACGTGATCCAAATCACCGATGACCAGCGCCGAACGGACGGCACCTCCGCGTTCAACACACGTACGGGACGGGAGACGTCTCCTCCTTCTTGATCCAGCAAGGGGGAAGGAGAGGTTGATGAAGATCCAGCAGCACGACGGCGTGGTGGTGGATGCAGGGCGTCACAGCAGCAGGGCTTCGCCGAGACTACGAGGGAGAGACGTAACGGGGGGGGGGAGATGGAGGCGCCAGGGGCTGGTCTAAAATCCCTCCTCTCCCCCCCACTATATATAGGGGTGCCAGGGGGGGCGCCGGCCCTAGTAGATGAGATCTCCTAGGGGGGGCGGCGGCCAAGGGGAGGTTTCCCTCCCCCCAAGGCACCTAGGGGTGCCTTCCACCACATGGACTCTTCCATGGTGGAAACCCTAGGCGCATGGGCCTATAGGGGCTGGTGCCCTTGGCCCATCTAGGCCAAGGCGCACCCCCTACAGCCCATGTGGCCCCCCGGGACAGGTGTCCCCACCCGGTGGACCCCCGGGACCCTTCCGGTGGTCCCGGTACAATACCGATAACCCCGAAACTTGTCCCGATGCCCGAAACAGCACTTCCTATATATAATTCTTTACCTCCAGACCATTCCGGAACTCCTCGTGACGTCCGGGATCTCATCCGGGACTCTGAACAACATTCGGGTTTCTGCATATACATATCTTCATAACCCTAGCGTCACCGAACCTTAAGTGTGTAGACCCTACGGGTTCGGGAGACAAGCAGACATGACCGAGACGACTCTCCGGTCAATAACCAACAGCGGGATCTGGATACCCATGTTGGCTCCCACATGCTCCACGATGATCTCATCGGATGAACCACGATGTCGAGGATTTAATCAATCCCGTACGCTATTCCCTTTGTCTATCGATATGTTACTTGCCCGAGATTCGATCGTGGTATCCCAATACCTCGTTCAATCTCGTTACCGGCAAGTCACTTTACTCGTACTGTAATGCATGATCCCGTGACCAGACACTTGGTCACTCTGAGCTCATTATGATGATGCATTACCGAGTGGGCCCAGTGATACCTCTCCGTCATACGGAGTGACAAATCCCAGTCTTGATCCATGTCAACCCAACAGACACTTTCGGAGATACCCGTAGTCTACCTTTATAGTCACCCAGTTACGTTGTGACGTTTGGCATACCCAAAGCACTCCTATGGTATCCGGGAGTTACATGATCTCATGGTCTAAGGAAAAGATACTTCGACATTGGAAAACTCTAGCAAACGAACTATACGATCTTGTGCTATGTTTAGGATTGGGTCTTGTCCATCACATCATTCTCCCAATGATGTGATCTCGTTATCAATGACATCCAGTGTCCATAGTCAGGAAACCATGACTATCTGTTGATCAACGAGCTAGTCAACTAGAGGCTCACTAGGGACATGTTGGTGTCTGTTATTCACACATGTATTACGATTTCCGGATAACACAGTTATAGCATGAATAAAGACAATTATCATGAACAAGGAAATATAATAATAATGCTTTTATTATTGCCTCTAGGGCATATTTCCAACAGTGTTCTGGCCCATGCCACCCTACTACTCCCTACTACTTACTCCTACTATATAGTACTAGTATCGAGGATTCGAGGTGCTGGCTACGTACAGTGAACACATTAACATATGGCTATAGTAAAAACACCCGCCCGACGCGCGAAGCATCTGAAGCTAGTACAAATAGTGTACTACTATTGTTGATTGGCCTCATCCGATAACCTGTTGCAATGCACATACAATTATGTATTCGGAAAATATTTTTTTGCCTCGTCGCACCACTCACTCAGAGAAGCGACTCAAAAGCCATTCATAAATTTAGTAAGTTTATCACACACATATCATTTTATTACATACAACAGGTCATCAACCCACATCAACAATGAGGATACATTATAAATACTGAAGTTTTCACCACACAACAAATAACAAGCAATGAAATGAACTTCAACTCAACCATTCCTCGGTGTTGGAAACGCTTGCTTTGAACCACAAGTGATTCTCTAGGACGGGCCATCGATTGTCGATCTGGAGACCAATGCAGGACTGATCATCCAGGCTGAAGAGGCCTACTATATCCCTACCAGGGTAGGGAACCACACAAATGTCCGAGGTATAGACATAGTTGCTTCTCATAAATGTGTCAACGGCAGTTGGATCACCTTTCACCATCATCGGATAGTTTTGTCCAAGGAAGAGTGAGTTTTCTCCAAGACTATCAATTCTGTACCAGGGAGAAGGAGTTGGCGCTAGCACACTAGTACCATCCCGAATACCATGCAACAGGTGTTGGAATAGGTCCGGAGAGTGCGACCATGGGAGACACCTGCTTCCTTAGTAGTAACATCATTAGTGGGCTGTATACACACAAGAAGAGGTGATCCATCGGAATTAGTTGCCAGGCGCCACAGAGTATATGGCGCTGCTCGTCCTCATGCTCGTGATCATCACCATCGGCATCTCCCCCTTGGTTATAAAATTTTTCAAGTATAGGTGGTGGGATGTTCACAAGACCTTGGAAACACAAGAAGAAGGTTAATTAGTAAAGGGAAACTTGCTAACCCGCATGCATGTGGATGAAACAATTATAATTACGGTGGAAGACAAACGTACCGAAACTATGAGGATGCCATGCAAAAACAATGCCACGAGTGGTGGCATCAAACACAAGGTGCTCGTATTGAATTGCATCACAATACTCATCCATGTACAAAAACTGATTTTTGAGCAATATCCATCGAGTGAAACCATCAAGGACGGCAACAAGCTTGTCGAAGATAGCAACAACATCATAGTTGCTGTAATTCCAAGAGCGGTTGGGACCTCGAAAAATTGCTATCTTCCGTAGAATATAGTCACCATGATCATATTTGAACGTGCGTACATTACCGGTGTGCTCAACCTCTGGGCAGTGTGCTGAGATTTTTGGAAGTGGAACCCGGTGACGAGTGTACACATTCACAAGTTCCCACTTGCAGTTGGACCCAATGTAAACAACCCAATATCCATTTGCGCCCGCCCAAGCCTTTCCCTCAAGCGATGGCATCTTAACATCATACGTATCATTATCAAGCGGCATCAACTTGCACAGGGCGAGACTCCGTCATGCCGGCGCCAGTCATCATCAGGGTCACGGCGAAGAAGGTAGGGGAGATCAAACCGCTCCTTGACTCTTGGGTTCTTTGTAATGATGTTATTAGTTGAGTCGAGAATGGGCTTGAACGAACCTGCCATGCTAGCCGAGGTGATGACGTCGCACAGATCAATGAGTTCCTACACCACGTCATCTTTCAGATCGGGGCAAGAATAACGGGGTCGTTTTCGGCCTGTTCCCTCCATGGAGAAGACGATTGAACAATGACAAAAGAAAGGGTGAAGGGCTGAAGGAAAATGGAGGAGGGAGAGGAAGAGCGTGCGACAGCAGTTCCAAATCGAGAGGGAAAGACGAAGAGTCGATGGACGGTTGCGAGTTTGCCACGGTTCACGAAGAGGCGCCCCGGCCTACACGTCCATTCGGAAATACTCCTACCACTCGCCGTCGTCTCACTGATATGTTCGAACGGGACCACATGTCAATGAAACATGGTGTGTAATTTCTCGTGCAAAATGCGATCTGGCCGCGTTGGCCCAAGGTGCCGCATTAGTTATCGACCTTTATTTTTTTAATGGTGTGCTGATCAGTTTTGAAGCACGACTAACTGGTATTGTACGCAGAGAAAACATAAACTACTCTACCACTACTCCACCTCCAGTACTAGTAGTATAAAAAAGATATATAGGCTAGAGCTTGAGCGCTTTCTTGCTAAGGGCTGCCCACTTGCTTCTCACACTACCACCCTCTCTCCAGATCTAAAAAAGATGGCCCCTCTCTCCCTCCTCACCGGTGGTCACAGGTCCGCCGGGGAAGAAAAGGACGTGCAGTGTTGACGCACTCGTCGTTGGCGAGCGAGGTCACGCACTGACGACAAGGCCGTCCTCTTAGACCTAGCGCCCACGCGGGATGGCCTCCGTCCCCAAGCTCGCTGCCGTAGTGTGTGCGGAGGACGACGACCACGAGCGAAGCCACTTCCCGCCGACCGTCAGGTATGCTACCTCTTTTCGAACCATAACCTTGTTCTAGTGCCCCATCTGCCACGTCGTTTCATGTGGATCTTTTTCCACTCCACCATCTTCCCAATTTTCTATCCTCTGCTCTGCTGGCCACGCAGATGAAAACCATAATTTGCACTATTAAAGGAAACCCTACTTCATGCAGACTAATCCATGTCTGGGTTGAATAAGGAAAGGAAGGGAGACTGTACTGTCTAAGAGAGTAGGCATCGAACCCGCATCTAGGTTGAAAAGGGGGAAATCAGTAGCTAAGGAACGAGTCTTGTGTCTCTTGGTTGAAGAAGGGTAGAAAGGCATGACAACACAATAGAGAATGGCCAGGTCGAGCGGTTTGTTGTCCTCGCATAGGAAAAAGGTGGCTAAAGAGAGCAAAAATGGGACGTAATCCACATATGCTGCCTGGATATTTGTTGCTCTGTGCAACCATACCTCCCTCACCACTCTGCGTCCATGGAGGTACATCATACTGGTGCGCCCACTGTCCGAATGGGCCTCCCATGCTCTTATTGCCACTTTTTTTGCTGTTAGTATAACGCCAGCAGTCAAGTCAAGCAATGCTACTGCTAAAGTGATGCCACATTTAACTAATGCCGCTCTCAGTCTAATGCCACCAATAAATTTAAGCAATGCCATTTAATGTCACTGGATTATTTCAGGGTTAGCTGTTGATTGTGGATGTATTAAAGATTTTTCAGCTAAGGCATTCTAATGCTGTTGCACAACCAGTATACCAACGATGAAATTTGTTACTACCTTTAGATTTTTGCACTGTTAATGCTTATAGATTACATACCTCACTTTCATGAGATAAGTTAATTTTTTTTGTATAGTGTCACCAAAATGCCAAAACGCCGATGTCATTTTATTTTGGGTAAACTGCATAGACAACTATGAAGACAAGAGGAAAGGTCAAGAGTGGGCACCTCCTCCTCCGGCTGTTCTCTTGATTCGTTCGATCACATTTTTATGTTTGATCGATTATAAAGATTGGGATAGCGATTTTTAAGGTCCCCCCGAGTTCGAAATGATATTTACCTTGGAGGTACAATGTTTGCAATTTTTTTATACTGTCATTAGTTAATAATGCTAGTTACCTTCAGACTTTTGTATTTGGTTTAATTCTCATGCAGTGCTAGTATAGCAATGCTGAAACTTGTTACCTTTACATTTTGTATTGTTCATTCTTATAGAAACCTTCCAGTGCTAGAGTTTATTGAAATCTGTTCAGTAACACCATTGTACTGTACCTTGTAATAAACTAACTACTCTACTGTTGCACTAGCCACTGGATTAGTGTATATTTGTAGTATTAAAATGGTGTTGCATTAGCGTATGGACATAACTAAAGTGTGGCAAGCTTTCCCAGATATGTGCTCAAGAAAACTACTACCCGTTTTTCTAAATACTAAACGTTTGGGTACTTTAAATTGAACTGCGAAAACGTCTTATATTAAGGAAAAAAGGGTGTAGAGTTCACTCAAATTATCCTGGTAAAGCTAGTCACACCTTTGTTAAAATTAATGTTCATTATGTTATCGGAGGAGGTCTGTATGTTTGTCTCTAATGCCTGTCGACTACATACGTGACATCACGATGTAATGTTAAGTCATTTCCTTTTGTACAGTGTCACTGAATTGTCAAGGCGGTGATGGCATTTTATTTTAGTAGAACTGCACAAAATTTGCTTAAAAGAAGAGGAAAGGTCAGGAATGGCTCAGTTTTTCAGAAAAAACTATGTATGCCTTCCTGACATCAGCCGTTGTTGCTTTATTTATTCCTTCAAACAGGTGGTTAGAAACAGTCTTGCTACCTTTTCCCATTATGAAATTGGAATGCTTATATTTGTGAGTCTATGCTTCAACTAGTGCCACTTTTAGAGTAATCACACTTTCAATATCTATGCAAACAAGGATGCTCGATTTTAGTGTAACTGCACAAAAAGTCCAACGGGTTCAACATTAGGAGCATGTTTTTTCCCAAACCTTTATATCCAATTGGTGGCACTATGAGTTGTTCATTACGAAGGTACATGGTTTGCCACTATCTTGCTACTCTTTTTGTACTGTCATTAGATAGTAATACTAGTGGTTTGCATGTGAATTTATTGGCAGGGTGGACCTACATTGGAGGTGCAGGACAGGATTCAATGATTGGATGCTCAATTTCGGTTGTATTGATTTCACCTCTTCCATCACTGCGAACATGGATATCCTTGGTCTGATGAAGAATAGGTGCTATATTTTTGCTCTGAACCAGCAAATCAATTCAGTATGAAATTGTCCAGGGCAAAACATAATTGTATCAGATTGTCCAGTGCAGAACATGACAGATGCTAAGCGGAAGAGACATGTTTAAACCGAAAATACAAGGTGTGGTATATGTTTACTCGTTGCTTGATATTTGTGTAGACAAAGATGTCTGCCCGTTGCTATTTGGCAAACAAACAAAGTGTCCGCAATTTTGGTTGAACTGCACAAGAGAATAGTATAGTCACTGCATGCAGTGCCATTTGAAAATAGACACAGAAAGATTTGATAGTCACTTCATGGACTGCAGAAAAGTAGTACTGTACTATTTATTGGCCAACACTAGGTGCTTCATTGCTTTGGTCTGATTATACAATGGGCATCATTTTGCCTAAGTTAAAGTTTGTATTCTGAAAATAGTCTCGCGGTGTGATCGAGAGAAGACCAAATCATATTGCAGTGGACATTCCTCCATCTTGTGTGCTTCATTCTCATGGTTCCAGCTGTTGGTGAAACCACTTATGTTTGCAAGAGGAATTGTAGACTTCACAAACAAATTTATCTTTCAGTCTGTACTGAATGTTGGCCAAGAGAAGCATCCATGTTAGTAGGAAGAACAAATGTTTTTTCTAGATCTCTGCTTTTGGAGCTAAATATTTGTATATGATCTGTTATTGTATATCTTAATATTTTTGTTTATTGATTTGTTATTGTATATCTTAATATTTTTGTATATAAACTTGGTCAAAGTTTGTAAAGCTTGACTTTGACCAAAGGTAATATGCGAACTAAATAAAAACGGAGGGAGTACCTCCTTTCCGGTTTGCAGGGCTTAATTCAAACCTCTCACCAACCAAGGTACTCCCTCCGTCAGGGATTTATTAATCCCGTGAGCAAAGCAGCAAGACCAAGGCATGGCAATAATTAACGGCATGCAGAAGTTTAAGCCTAATTAATTCCAGCGATTTAAGTGGCTGCATGCGTGCCCTCGGCTGCGACTCGTTGCATGCTACTTCGCGTACTGCCTGTGAGCGATTCTGAGTGCCTGCATGCAGCCAGCCGTAATTAAGGTAGCTAACTGATGCGAAAAAAGATACACTTTAAATCCGTGGAATCATTATTGACAAGGAAGGAGATGATTCGAGTGCACTTGTTTGACCGCCATGCCGGCGTGCGACCAAGACGGGACGGGACGACACACTCATAATTTTGGCTTCTCCAGTTTTCCACGGCAAGCTGGCGCGCTAAGCCATTATGCATTGAACTGATGACCATCGCACTACCTTCTGCCTATAAGTACTGTTTCCCGGCCTTCTCAGGTGCCACCGTGACCCAACTCGCCATATCCTCATAAGCCCCCACCGGCCCGACGTCGCTCGCCACGTCTGCCATGCCCCCGCCCGTCCGCGGTAGGCGATGTCGGAGGCGGTCACCACCGGAACTAGTGTTCGGGTTTTCACCGGAAGGCAGACAGAGGGAGGAGGCATTCTATCTGTCTTTAGATGGAAATGCGGAGATCGAGGAGTTGTTGGAGCGCGACTGCATGGCGGAGGAGCAGGAGTTGTTGGAGCGCGACCGCCTGGTGGAGGAGCAGCGTATCGCCGATTTGCGCCGCCAGCGGGACATGGAGCAGCAGTGCACCGACGCTCTGAGTCGCGAGTAGAGCACCCGCAACTGGGCCGACTACATGGAGGCCGGCGCCCGGCAAATAGCCCTGGAGGCTGTCGGGCACGCACGCGTTCGCGACGCCGATTTTTACAACCAGCTCGTCAAGTGGGTTTCCCGCTTGGAAGCCGAAGCTTCGGTGGACCACGCCGGCATGGAAAGGGCCAACACGCGCGAGCAACGCGCCCTATCGCACCTCTGGCAAGTCCGAGGTGAGGCGGAGGACGCCGGTGCCGGTGTTTAGCATGGACAGCAGATGGCGGCCGGCATCGTCTAGTTAGCTAAGAGTAAGTTAGTACTTGTACGCTACTAGAGTGTTAGTGGGAGTAGATAGTTAACTTGGCTATGATGGTTGTCAACGTGGAAGTTCAGTACTCTATATGTGGATCAGACCTGTTACTTTGGTCTGAATGTTGAACTTTCTGTTTGAACGTATGGAATGGGCTGTTATTTTTTTAAATGGGTTGTATTTGTCCTCCACGGTTTAGAGGCTGACTTGTGGGCCTAGCAAGTTGATGCGTACACAATCAGGAGATGATTGTACGTGGAGAGGATGACAGCAGGGACCCGCCAAGGTCATGGCAGTACGCAAGCAAGTGCCTCCTTATTTCAAGCCAATAAAAAATGGCTCCTCCTACTGGATTTCTGACATCTGGGTCCCATGCCATTGTTAGTGTAGTCAATAAACGAGAGAATTGCACAACGAGCGGCTGACACCAGGGACCCAGCAGCTCACCCAATTATTTTTGTTTTGGGTTAATTTGATAAATGCCACTCCAAATCTAGTGTATCTAAGAAATGCCACTGCAATTTCCAAACTTTGAAAAATGCCATTTCATGCCGTTTCTAGTGGCATTTTTCGAAGTCTGGAGTGGCATTTTTCAAAGTTTGCAAACTACAGTGGCGTTTTTCAAAGTTTGCAAAAATTGCAGTGGCATTTTTCAAAGTTTGGAAATTGCAGTGGCATTTTTATGAATCGCCATAATTGGAGTGTCATTTATCTAATTTTTTTTGAGATGGAAGCAGGGTGTCAACTGGGCTGTGCGGGACACTCTGGCCTTTCTAGATAGACTTTTCTTTTATGTTTACCACAGACCAGCCCAGTAGTTTTTTTCTTTTTGAAAATGGCTAGCCCAGTTCTTTTGTGATTTGTCAAGTAAGTCGCTTTATCAGGCATGTTGGGCTTCAAATCTTTCAAGACGAGGAGAGCTTCATTCGGCTAGCCGAGAAAATGGCCTATCAGTAATGAGAAATGGGCTGTACATTTTTAAAACACATCAAACCGGCAATTATTTTCAAATATCTTTTTTTCGTTTCGAGATTTTAAATTTCATTGACTTTTATGCATGGACAATTTATTGGATTTTATATTGATATACATTTATTTTTAAAATCAGTCTGAAAGTGACTCGAAATTTCGGGATTAAATACAGTTCAGACCGCACCGACATATGCAAAATTTCGTATAATTTTTTAACCGTGGCCACAATATGGGCTGTAATGCTAAGAAAAAGAATATGGGCTCCAAAAAAACCCGTAAGAATTAGCAAATGGGTTGTATGCTGTTTTCCACAGATTTGAGGCTTTCCACAGATGGCCTGTATACTCTTGGATGTCCATCCAACAGTCGTCATGCTTCTTGAATCTCTGCTCTTCCTGCTCCAGCCACTCAAACAAGCGCCGGCGGGACTAGCTGCTCCCTCCTCCTCGCGGCCGGCTGTGCTGCCGCGCAGGCCTCACCGCCTCACCGCCCCATCGTACTCCCATCGCTGGCCAAGCCAACCCTCTACTCACCCACACCTGTTGTTATTCTCCGGTGACGGCAGACGAACCAGTAAACCCTCGTACAGTCGTACTCCCCTCCGTGTGGGAAACAAAAACAGCGACCGAGTCTTCCCTGCCTCCGTGTCGTTCCCTTCCTAGGCCTCGCCGTCCTCCACCGCCCTGGTGCTCTCGGCGTGGCATGGTCAGCGTGGTCAACGACCGACATGCATCTGAAGTGGACTGTATGTGGAGAGGCTGACAGCTGGGTCCAGGGCCACACGCAAGGAAATGCCTCCTTATTACGCGCAAAATAATGATTTCCTCCACCTGACATCTGGGAGCCACCGAAACGGCCTCTATATTTCGCGAAAAAAACGTTACCGCCCCTGACAGCTCGGACCGACCAGCTATATCTTCGCATGCAAGGAAGTGCTTCCTTATTACGCACAAAAAAATGAATACTCCCCCTGCTAGCTGGGACCCAGTATAGTGGGCCTACTAAGTTGAGGGGGACGAAGGGCTTTGTTAACTTAGTCAATATGCACGATTCTAGCTCGACTGACCGTACGATGTCCATCCAACGACCGTAGTGCTTCTTCAACCTGTGGTCTTCTTGCTCCAGTCGCCCAAAGTAGCGCCGGTCGTGCCGCCTGCTCCTGCCTCCCGTGGCCGGCTGTGCTGCCGCGCAGGCCTCACCGCCCCATACTACTCCCACCGCTGGCCAGGCCATCCCTCCACTCCACTCACCCACACCCCCTGTTATTCTGCAACGATGGTAGCGCAGCCAAACCAGTGAACCCTCGTACTCCTCTCCGTGTGGGCATCCACTGCCGCGTCTTTCCCGGCTCCGCGTCCTCCCCTTCCTAGGCCTCGCCGTCGTCCACTACCGTGGTGCTGTCGGCACGGCGTGGTCAATGTGGTCAACGACCGAATTCCATCGGAAGAATACTGTACGTGGAGAGGCTGACAGCTGGGTTCACGGCAGCCACAAGGAAGTGCCTCCTTATTACACGGAAAATAATTATTCCTCCACCTGACAGCAGGGACCCACCGGACGCCCACCAGTATATCGCGAAAAAAACGTTTGCCCCTGACTGCTGGGACCCACCCGACGGGCCACCGCATTTCGCGAAAAAAACGTTCCCCCTGCTGTCAGCTCGGACCCACCGGAAGTGCCTCCTTATTACGCACAAAAAATGAATACCCCCTGGTAGCTGGGACCCACCTTGGTGGGAGGCTGACTTGTGGGCCTACTAAGTTGACGGGGATGGTGGGCTTTGTCAACTTAGTCAATATGCACGATTCGAGCTCCAGTGACCGTACGATGTCCATCCAACGGCCGTAGTGCTTCTTCAACCTCTGGTCTTCTTGCTCCAGCCGCCCAAACCAGCGCCGGTCGTGCCTCGTGCTCCTGCCTCCCGTGGCCGGCTACGATGCGGCGGAGGCCTCACCGCCCCCTACTACTCCCACCGCTGGCCAGGCCATCCCTCTGCTCACCCACACCCCCTGTTATTCTGCGGCGATGGCAGCCTCACACCGCAGCGAACCAGTGAACCCTCGTACTCCTCTACGCGTGGGCATCCACTGCCGTGTCTTCCCCGGCTCCGTGTCATACCCTTCCTAGGCCTCACCGTCATGCACCGCCCTAGTGCTCTCGGCGCGGCATGGTCAACGTGGTCAAGGAAAGGCTTCCATCGGACGTGGACTGTACGTGGAGAGGCTGACAGCTGGGTCCACGGCCGCAGCAAGGAAGTGCCTCCTTATTACATGCAAAATAATTATTCCTCCACCTGACAGCGGGGACCCACCGGACGGGCCACCGTATTTCGCCTCCCTGACTGCTGGGACCCACCAGCTACATCTTCGCACACAAGGAAGTGCCGGACAGTCGGGACCCACCTGGTCGAAGCGTACGTAGCGTTGTCATTCTGGTCGCGAACGTGTACGTACATATATACTGGTGGATGTAGAGGCGCGCACGTGTTGTAGTAGAGGCGGCAAGGGTGCAAGAAAGAAAATACGGCCACGTATGTGTACATACGGGTGGGGTCTCGAACGCCTACTCGCGCATACATACGGCGAGGGCTCGTTGACATGGCTGGGTCGGAACGGAGAAACTGCATCGTCGTCGTGTCCATGGGGAGGCAACGGAATGCGTCATGATCATGGGGAGGCAACGGAATGCGTCGTGTTCATGGGGAGGCAATGGAACGCGTGGGAGCCAACCGGCCGGGTCGAAACGGAATGCGTGGCCGCGTTCATCGGGAGGGCTTGGACGGAACAGGCGATGGAAACGAGGCCTGTCATACCGCACAATGGAGGAAACGGACCTCCTACGTTCGGAACGGGGTCCTGTTGATCGGGAGGGGTCTGGCGTACCGCAAAACGGAGGAAACGGACCTCCTACGGTCGAAATGGGGGTCCTGTTGATCAGGAGGGGTGTGGCGTACCGCAAAACGGACGAAACGGACTTGTGTTGGAGTGCTACGGTCGAAACAGGGGTCCTGTTCATCGGGAGGGGTGTGGCGTACCGCAAAACGGGACTCCACGGGATATTGTTCATCTCCACCATCGACCCCTTCCAGCCTCCACGAGCTACTGTTCATCCACCGTCGACCTCCTCCAGCCTCCACCTGCGACTGTTCATCCACGGGCTCCTGTTCATCCAGCCTCCACCACGCGCTACTCCACCGGCTACTGTTCAACCAGCCCTCTCCACAGGCTCCTATTCAACCACCCCTCCACGGGCTACTGTTCATCCTGCCCTCCACCATCTACTGTTCATCCTGCCCTACATGGGGTGGTCCTGTTTATCCAGCCCTCCACGGGGTCCTGTTCATCCAGCCTCAACCGGCTCGATCGATCGGG